>NC_046660.1:23706592-23721513 GCF_010883055.1 Belonocnema kinseyi
CCCCCCCCCCCCTCCCATTCCAATTCCACCAGCCCTTTTATCATTCGCACTGGTCTTGTATTTGTTTTCCTACTCCGTATGACATATTTATGCACGTGTTGTAACGCACGTCCCCTATTTTTATCTTTCTTCCCAATAACATTTTTCCATAACTTCCGGGTGACAGAGTCTCAATTACTTGCCTTCGATAATTTAAAAAAAAAGAATCAATTCATCACAAATTTTCATTTCAGCACAACCTGTTGTAAAATTGTGAAATTTTGGAAGGGGTAGTGCATCTATTACGTCAAGGTTCTTTTTCTGAAAATTTGAATCAATTACCCCCCCCCCCCCCCCCCCCCCCCCCCCCCCCCCCCGTTAGGGTCAGGAAGTTTTGACTTCCCTCCTCTTCCCTTATGTATTAACAAAGTCATTTGAATTTCAATTTTTTAACCCAAAAAAGCAAGCTTTCAACAAGAGCTGAATTAATATTTTGTTTGTTGTTAATTAGTTATAAATAAACAAATACCAAAAAACGTGTTTTTTTTTGGAGAAATTCATTTCCCAGCTTATTTGTGGATCGATTTTCATGAAACTTCGAATCTAAGGGTTTCGAAGGTCGCTGATTACGAATCTGCTGTCAGTTTGGCAAATTCAAAACGGCGGATTCAAAATGGCAGAAGAAGTGTAAAAAAATAGTATTTTACGGTGAACATTTTTGATAGGGGGTGTTGGCTTCGCTGAGTACAAATCTGTAAACAGAATTGAAATTCTTTCAAATTTAAGATGGCGAATTCAAATTGGTGGAACGAAATTTTAAATTGTTTGATCCGCCATCTTGGATTCGCCTTCTTAAATTATGTAAATTTAAAATTTTGATTTCAAATTCAGGTTCAGCGACCCCAAAAATCCCCGAGTTATTAATTTGAAAGCAAAGTATATGTTTTAAAAAAAAGTTTGATCCGCCATCTTGGATTATGAAAAATAAAAATTTGTATTTCAAATTCAAGTTCAGCGACCCCAAAACCCCCCGAGATAATAATTTAGAAGCAAAATATATGTTCACAGCAAATTTTAGATCTGGCATTATGGATTCGTCATCTTGGATTGTGAAAAATAAACATTTTGATTTTAAATTCATGTTCAGCGACCCACAAAATCATTGAGTTATTAATTTTAAAGCAAAGTATAAGTTTAAAAATTTTTTTGATCCGCCATCTTGGATTCGCCATCTTGAATTATGAAGAATTAGAATTCTAGTTGCAGGTTCATGGTCAGCGACCCCAAAAACCCCCGAGTAAGAATTTCCATTGAAAAATCACCAATAGAAAAATATGTGCATTAAAGGGTTGGGAAAATGGAATAGTTAAACTTGCTTTACAAAAAATTTGTTTCAATAAGAAAAAAATTGATATAGTTGCATTTTTAAACTAAAAAACAGACCTCGATTTAAAAAAAATGGAATAGTTGAATTTTCATTTAACAAAAAAAAATTAATTTACAATATAAAAAAGGATTTTCTACAAAACAGTTTAATTTTCTACCAAATTTCGAAATTTTCAAAAAAAAAGACGAAGTTTCTATTTAAAGAAGTCGATTTTTCAAGCCGAAAGTATAAGATTTCAACAAAAAAATAATCTTTCAATAAAATAGTCAAATGTTTAATTTAAAAAATTAATTTTTACACCAAAAAGGGAAATTTCAATCAATTATTTTAATTGGCAAAAAAATAGTTCAATTTTAAACCAAATTGTTAAATTTCCTGTTAAAAAAAATTAATTTTTTACATATTAATTAAATTTTCAAAATTAAATTTCAAAATTTACAAAATTTTAATGAAATACATTAATTTTCAATCGAGAAACTATATTTTTCACCAAAAAGACTAAATTTATGAAACAAAAATACGAATTTTCCAAAACGTATACAAATTTTCAACAAAAAGTTCATTTTCAACCAAAAAAGATGACTTCAGTCCAAAAAGGGTAATTTTTTATCCGAAAAGGCGAATAATCGAATTTTAAACCAAATACAATAGTTCGATTTTATGAATGAATTCCATGAGTTCTATTAATTTAGTTCAAATTTCAGCAAAAACAGAGGAAAAAGGCAAATTTCTTGAAAGAAAAAACTGATATTACTCTTTTGAAGATTCGAACCAGTATTTTTAGACTCACCTGAAACAAAAAAATGAGAGATTCATTAGTAAAGTCAATTATAACAAAATTTAAAAAAATTTAATCAAATAGTTGTATTTTCGACCAACAAAGATGAATTTTCACCAAAATAATTTAATTTTAAACTCGAGAAAATCAATTTTCACACAAAAATGTAATAGTTAAATTTTCAGTTCAAAACACGAATTTAATATAAAAAAAAGGATTTTCAACAAATATTTCGACTTTCGAAAGGACGGTTAAATTTTTAACTAAAAAAGATTAATTTTGAACTAAAAAAAAGTAATTTTTCAAATAAAAAAGATTAAAAAATGAACAATTTCTTTTCAGTTTAAAAAATGTTAAGTTTGAACCAAAAGACATGTTTTCAACAAAGGAGTTCAGTTTCCAACCTAAAATCAAACATTCATTTTTTTTATAAAAAATTAATTTTTTAAGTTGAGGACCTAACTATGCCATTGTTCGTCAAAAATTTATCGAGCAGAAAATTCAACAACTTGACTGAAAATCGATCAATTTTAGTTGAAAACCTAAATACTTAATTGAACATTCATCTTTTGTTGTAAAAAATAAATATTGACGGAAAATTCAAGTATTTTGTTCCGAATTTGTTTTCTTTTACGTTGAAAAATAATTTTTCAAACTGAAAATGCAACTAATCTATTTTTTGTTGTAAATGTATCTGCTTTAGTAGAAAATTTAACAAATTAGTTAAAAAATTATCTATTTTTTTTTAAATTTCGTATTTATCGGTAGGAAATTAATCTTCTTGCTTAAAACCTCATTTTCTTTTCTTGAAAATTCGTTGTTTTTTCTTTGGTTGAATTATAAATTTTTTAACTGAAAATATGACTATTCGATTTTGGATTACAAATCCATATTTCTTATTTTAAAATTCAACTATATGAATAAAAATTTATGTAATTTTTTTTGAAAATGAAACTACTTATGTTAGTTGAAAATTCAACTATTTGGTTAAAACTCAATGTATATTGTTAAAAATTCGTCGTTTCGGTAGACAATTAGCCTCAAAAATCAATTAAATGATAGAAAATTAAACAAATGTATTAAAAATCTTTTTTTGGTAAAATGTTTGTCAATTAATTTTTCCGTGCACTACCCAAGTAAATTTTCTCTTAATTTTTTTCTTAATTACAGTCAGTATTTCACCTTCCTTCTTAAATTGGATTGATGTTCCCGGCAGAGAAGGCTTTTCCTTGTAAAAATATTTTATTATCCGGATACACTTGTACTCCCTGGAGTAAATATATGTTTTCTCGAGGAAGAGATAAAAAAAATTTTCTCCGTCTCACCACAGCTTTGACTACTAATACTACTACCAGTAGTTGCGGATGGGTATGGGGGTAGGTACTTTCTCTCTAATTTCAGACAAAGCACTCGGTTTGCGAATTGGTGCGGGTGCTGAATTTGAGCCTGCTAAACTGGCTTTCAGGGTCCCGAAGATTTAGCGGCATCATCCGTCCAATTAACGCGACCCTGCACTCACATCCGAGAGCTATTTCCACTATACTATATATCCACTCGAACACTTCCTGATTACCTATCCTTCGCGAATTCACGCCAGGAAAAAATACGGCCTTAATTTCATTCCAAATTGCCATCGGGGGATCAGAGGAAAATAAGACTTTCCTTTTTAACTCAATTTTCCCCCTTTTTCAGAAATTACTCTTTTTTTCCCTGTTTTTAAGAAACTTGCCAGCAGATAAGTATGGCCGATTCTAATTTTAGATTCGGGTATCGAGACAGTTACTAAAATCGAAAATATTCTATAGCTGAAGTGGTTCGTGTCCGTGCTAAGTTTCTAGAATGTTCTCGAAAGTTTCCGATGTCGACAATAGAAGGCTTTTTTCACATAAAGGGTTTATAACCTGAATATAAGTCCGGTTCTAATTATATATTACTTTACCGACACCGCTACCGACATCCAAAAAGATTCTATAGCTAAAGTGGTTCGTGTCCGTGCTAAGTTTCTAGAATGTTCTCGAAAGTTACCGATGTCGACGATAAAAGGCTTTTCTCACATAAAGGGTTTATAACCTGAATATAAGTCCGGTTCGAATTATATATTACGTTATCGACACCGCTACCGACATCGAAAACATTCTATAGCTGGTGGTTCGTGTCCGTGTTAAATTTCTGGAAGCTTCTAGAAACTTAGCACAGACACGGAATCTTCAATTAAAACCGATCTCTTCTTTCCCTTTTTCTCACTTATTTCCTCGAAAATTCAACTAATTTAGCAGAAATTTCACCTTTTATGGTAAAAATTTCAACTGTTTGGTAGAAAAGTATCTGTTTTGGTTGAGAGTTCCAATATTTATTTGAAAGAATATATATTATTTGTTTAAAAATGCACCTCTTTTTGTAGAATATCCAAAAACTTGTTGCTAGATTTAGCTACTTTGATAAAATCCTTTTTTTAAGATTCATCATTGTAATTAAAATTTAATCTCTTTAGTTAAAAATACGGTTTTTTTAACATTAATTTTTGTGACTGAAATCTTAACTATTCAATTTTTATTTAAAAAGTTATTGTTTATGAGTGGAAAATTCAACTGTATGGTTTAAAATTCATGTATTTTGTTGAAAATTTGCCTTTTGTGATAGAAAATTTACCTTTTTGGTAGAAAGTGAAACTAATTACTTAAAAATATATTTTTTAGTTAAAAATACATAATTTTTATTTAAAATTTAACTAATTTTTAACTAGCTATAAATTTATCTTTTTGTGCTGGAAATTTAAATATTTCGTTGAAATTTGGTTAAAAATTGATGTATTCGCTCGAAAGATTTCTTTTTAACTGAAAATTACTTATTTCAGTTGCATATTTATAATTTTAGTTCAAAATTCATCTCATTTGTTAAAAATGTAACGATTTTGTTGAAAACACGTTTTTGTAGTTCAAAATAATTTTTTAGCTGGATATTTAACTATTTTATTTCGTATTATAAATTTAGTTGTTAAAGTGGGAAATTTTACTATTTGATTAAAAAATCATGTATTTTGTTAAAAATCTTCCTTTTTGGTAACAAATTAATCTTCTTGTTTAAAAATGATCTGTTTTAGTTGAAATTTTAATTATATTGTTGAAATAGGAACTTTTTCGTTGAAAATTATTTTGCTTTCTTGAAAATTAAACAATTTTTCTGAAACATTATTTTTTTATTTGAACCTTTATTTTTGTTGAAAATTGAACTATTTTATGAAAAAATCGCGCTTTCTTATTAAAAATTCGCTTTTTTCAAGGTATAAAAAAATTTCCTGTATTTTTTCTTTGTTTTCTTGAAAAACTTGAATTTGTTGATCGATAGAAATACGACCCCTCAATCACTATGTGTGGTATCAGAAAAGATAATAATTTATTGCTTTATTACACAGGGAATCCAATTCGATATCAAGAAGTATTGGTATGCCAAGCAATGCGTCAATAATAGACGCTATTTTTATTAAACGTTTTTCGCGTTTATCTAAATGTAGCCGCACTATCAGACGTGTTTTCGTTAGATTGTAGTGAAAATGTTCCTATCAGAGAGTATTATTCCAAACTGAATGTGTTTTCATTCAACTGGCAGACAGTTGGTGGCAAATGGAGACGAATATCTGACGGACACAGCTGTCATGAATGCCGAGAAATTAATTCGATCCGGTTTGAATTTAATGAGGAAACCATTTTCTCAGATGGAAACCAATAAAGTGTTTTTTATTAGAGTCTTTCTTCTTTGATTCGATTATCAGCAGTTATCACTCTCGAGGTTATTCGGAAATACTACTTAAGTGATAAATAGGGATGCAGTTAATTTTAATGAATGTTTGTGTTCATTATGTTTTCTAATTGGCGAAAGAGAACATTTTCTGCTGAAATTCTTTTTCTTCTTTTGTAGAAATATTTAAAAATGTAGTTCAAGAATTTACAAGTGGTTCGCGTCGATGCTAAACTTCTAGAAACTTAGCACAGACACGAACCACTTTTCTAGAAGCTTAACACAGACACGAACCATTGTTCTAGAAGCTGGGCATGGACACGAACCACCTTTCTAGAAGCTTATCACGGACACGAACAACTTTTTAGAAGCTTAGCAGGGACACGAATTTTTCTTGGACAAGAAACACTTTTCTAGCAGCTTATCACGGACACGAATCTATATTCTAGAAGCTTAGAACTGACACGAACCACTTTTCTAAAAACTTAGTACGGGCACGAAACCCTTTTCTATAAGCTTATCAACGACAAGAACCACTTTTCTAGATCCTTATCACGGTCATGGACCTTTTTTTCTAGAAGCTTATCACTGACACGAACCACTACAGCTATAGAATTTTCTCGATGACGGTGAGGTAGGAATCTATAATTAGAAACTTAAACGACGAATCTTCAACAAAAGAGTTCAATTTTCAACCAAAGAAGATTTTTTACTCAGGAAAGAAAAAAACTATATCCGATTGTTACATTTTCAAGTCAAAAAAACATTTTCTTAGAAACATTAAATTTTTAGCCAACCAACCAACCGGGATGAATCAACAACACAGTGGAACTGTCAACAATGAAAGAATAATTTAAAGCGAAAAGTGGCATCTACAATCCTATAGTTGAACTGAGAATAACATTAAAAAATAAATTCAAGAAAAACGTATTCTAGAAGCGTATACATTTATTGCTGTTATTATCGGCCTTATTATCGAGGTTTTTTAACTGCCGATAACCTCGGAAACTTGCAAAATAGATAAACAATAAATATTTTGTCGTCAGAGTAATGGAGTATGAGGAAGCAATAAATATTCTTGTAATCAGCGACAATGACCTGGACAAATCAATCACTTTGTATAAGAAATCTATTAGTAGAATTAATACATAACCTGATATATTCTTGAAAAATATCTAAACGAACTGGAAATTATGCTTCTTCTTTAAATTTCGATGTCCTAACCAAGAATTTTTCTTCTTTTTTTCTTCTTTTTGATAATTCCCTGTCCCATGTTCAAATTATAAGAGCTGGTTTTTAATTCCTGGGTTTTTTTCGGTCGATTTTTAATTTGTCCAGTCTGGTTATTATACTTTTTTTGAATTTTCATGTCCTAACCAAGAATTTTGAATCTTTCAGAACATTCTGTTCCCTGTAAAAAGTATTAGACCACCTACTCATTGGATAATTTTAAATTTTCGGTCATTTCCCGGCCAATTCTTAACTTTCCCTATCTGTAAATTATACTTCTTTTGGAAATTTGCATGTCCTAATCAAGAATTTAAATTTCATTCTTTTTGAAAATTCCCTGTTCCATATCAAAATAATAATTGTTTGGGGGAAATTCCTTGTTCCAGATTTAATTTTTTTTAAACATTCCCTGTTCCAAACCATAGTTAAAATTTTTATATTTTAATTTTAAAATGTAAATCTTTCTGTAACCGAATTTCAAGAATATGATGGACTTTAGAGATATCAAAAGATTTAAAAATACCAAACAGAATAAATTATATTATTTTTACTACCCACGATACTCTATCCGAATGCTTTTACTTCCCCGATTATTTTTGGTTTAGCATCAGTTCAGAACTTTTTTTTTCCTTCCATCAAATCCTAAAGAAAGTGAGAAAAACGAAAATTTATATTCGTAATGCTCGAGGATACTAACAATAAAATGTATATGAACGTGTGTGGTCCAAGAAAACACATAATGCCTCCAACTGTCCCCAGGAATTTTTTATTTTTTTATTTCGGCCTCTTAATGTCCCCCTTTTCTCCATGCTTGATTCCTGCTCCCTTTTCTGCGTTTTGATACAATTTTGATAAGCCCATTTTTTCTTTTACCGTAATTAAAAGAAAGCGAGGACAGAATTATATCGCGAGAAATTTACAACATTTATGGGAGAACCGTCGAGTAAATTACTTAAAGCGATGCGCAAAAGAGCCTTGTGAAATTACAATTTTAATAAATAAACTAATCAAACTTTTAACCCAGAATATTGAATTTATACCAAAAAATAGACATTTCCAACCAAACAATTTAATTTTCAACCTAAATTTTCAACTTCAGATAAAGTAATTAAATTTTCAGTTATATAAAATTAATTTTCAACAAAAAATATTAAAGTTGTACCAAGAAACACAAATTTTCAACGAAATAGTTGAATTTTTAACAACAGAATTTAATTTTCCAGGAAATAATTGTATTTTAACTAAAAAAGAGGAAATTACAAAAAAAAAGATTAGTTACTAGTTGCAAAAAATATATCACCGTAAAGAGAAATACTTCAATTTTTTGTAAAAAAAAAATGAAAAATAAACAAAAAAACTAATTTTTAACAAAATAGTTAAATTTTCATCCAAACTCATAAATATCGAACCAAATGAGTTATTAACCAAAAATAGAAATTTTCAAATAAATGATGAATCTTCAACTATAAAAATATTTTCACTTTAAATCAAAGTCAGTTGAACAAAATTCAATTTCGAATAAAATGGATGAATTTTCAAACCTCAGAGGTGAATTTTCCAACAACAAAAAAGTTGACTTTTGAAAAAGAAAATGTTAATTAAAGAATATTAATTTTCTGCAAACTGAGATAAAAATTCCACCCAAAAAGATGTTTTAACTAAGAAAAATTTCAAAACAAACAATTAAATAATTGGAAAAATTTCCAACCAAGAAGATTGATTTTCTATTCAAAAGGACGAATTTTCAAATATTTACATACATTTTTAACCAATGCAATCATTAAATTTTCTTTAAAAAACTAATCTTAAACAAAAAATAAAGGAATTTTCTACGAAACAGTTGAATTTTCAACCAGAAATGTAAATTCTCAACAGGATTTATCAACTTTGATCCAAATAGTTGAGTTTTCAACAAAGAAGATTAATTTTTTATAAAAAAAAAAACGAATTCTAAACAAATTACATCAATTTTTATCCATATAGTTGACTCGTTGTACTAAAAAATATCAGTTTAAAACCAAAAAGGCAATAGTTAAATTTTTATGTCAAAAAACTAATTTTGGGAAACAAAAATACTAATTTCTAACCCAATACTTTAATTTTCTACAGAACAGTTGAATTTTCTGGCAAATAAGACGAATTTTCTAGGGTTACATTTTTAACCCGAAAAAATTAATTTTTATTTAAAAAGTACATTTTTAACCAAACAAAAAATATAATTAGTGATGAAAAAATTAAAAAATATTCTTACTTTAAATCAAAAAAAGTTTAATTTGCAACCAGACGGTTGCATTTTTATCAACAAGAAATTTCTTACAACAAAGAAAGGTATTTAAAACGAAATACATAAATAATTTAACAAATAATTAAACATTCAACTACTTGGTTGATACTTCAGAAAGCTGAACTACTTTGTTAAAAGAAATTCACTTTTTTTGTTGGTTGAAGATTCATCTCTAGTTGAAAATTACATATTTTGTTCAAAATTATTTTTTGTTGTTATACAATTAATTTTGCACACTGAAGAATTAACTATTTAATGTTTGATTGAAAATTGATACTTTTTAGTTGAAAAGTAAACTATATAACAAATTAATTTATTGTTTAATTCCTTCAATTCCTGTAATTGTTACATTCCTTTTTCAGTAGAAAATGAATTTTTTTAGTTGAAAATGAGTATTTTTAGTTTAAAAATAAACTTTGTTGTTAAAAATTTATATTTTTGATTCGAAAGTTTAACTATTTTGTTGAAAATGCAATATACTCTTAAAAAATGTCCCTCCTTCCCAATTGTAATTAAATTTTGATACGTGGCATATTCATTTGAATTTAAAAATAAAATTGCAATTTTTTTGCGAGGTAAATTTAATTTAAAATTATTTGCCTGGGTTCGATTCCAATAAATCAAAATAATTTTCTAGCACCATTGAATAATGCATAGCCTATTACTTCGGCATGGTTAAACATACAAATAATTGATACTCGAGTGATTTTTAAGCAATAATGGAATACAAAGAGAAGTTATAATGGCGATTATACGTTTGTATCTCTATTGCAAAACAGTTATTTTAACCGTCGGTCGTAAAATTTCTACAATCTCCGTTCTGCCAACGTGTCACGAATCGCATCTTCACTGCAGTTCGTAAATCATCGACATCCACAACATTATTCCTCAGTGTGTTATTGACTTTTTAAAAATGCGACCATTCTTAAGTATCTTTTCAATCCCATACATTTCTCCATTTTAATTATCATACATTATTCTTAAAAGTAAATTTCGCCACATTAGAGCAGATTTTCTAATTTTAAAATTTGAATTTCGCGCCTAAATTACAGGTGGCGCTCCTAGAGCCAGGATTACCTTCACTCAGGGCTGTAAAGGTCTGGCAAAATCTGGAAATCGGGCAAAAGTCAGGCAATTATAAATAAAAAATTGATAAATTTTCACTCAAAATCTAAATTTATTTTAAAACTTTTAAGTTCGTCTTCTTGGTTGAAAATTAATTCTCTTTGGCTGATGGTTAAAATATTTTATTTGAAAATTCGTATTTTCTTGGATGAATTTAACTATTTTTGATTTAAAATGAAAATCTTTTTTGGTTGAAAATTCGTTTGATTCGAGGTTCATCGAATTTTTTTTTTTTTTTAAATTTAACTATTTAGTTGCAAATTATGTTATCTTGCTTTGAAATTAAAAATTTGAACTGAAAATGTCACTCTTTTTGGTTGATATTTTTTTTAAACTGTCAACTAATCTGAATTTACCTCTTTGTTGGATAAAGATTTACTTATTTGGCTACAAATAAACTTTTTTGTTGAAAATTCAACTGTCTTGAAGAAATCTCATCTTCTAGGCTGGAAATTTGAATTATGATGTGGAAAATTAGTTGTGTCTTTTAGTGCAAATTAATTTTTTGAGATAATAATTCAACTATTGCCTTTCTGGTAAAAAAACTGATATTTTTTAGTTTAAAAATCAGCTATTTGGTTGAATATTTATGTAATTTGTTCAAAAATCATTTTTTGAAAGAAAATTAATTTTCTTTCTGGAAAAATCGTTTTTTTTTATTGTAGAAAATTCATTTTTTGTTAGAAATGCAAATTTTTGATTAAAGATTGAACCAGTTTTCTATTTACAATAGAAATATATTTTCGTTCAAGTATTAACTATTATAATTTTCATTAAAAATTTTTCCACGAAAATTCATCTTTTTACGTTGAAAATTCAACTTTTATGTTGAAAATTCGTTTTTTCTATCTTAAAAATTAATTTGTTTAACTGAATATTCAAGAATTTTATTACAAATTCAACTTTGGTTGAAAATTTATGTAGTTTGTTAAAAATTCATCTTTTTTATAGAAAATTCATTTTTTTCTAGAAAATGCCTCTTTTGTGTTGTAGAAAAAACTTTTTTGGTGAAGAATGCAACTGTTTAGTAGAAGATCAAACTGTTTTTGATTTACAGTACAAATATTTTTTCTTTAAAGTAAGGACTATTATAGTTTTCGTCGAATAATTTTTATAGAATTTTCAATGACAAATGATCTTTTTACACTGAAAATTCGACCAGTTTGTTGAAAATTCAACAGTGGTTGAAAAATTTTTTTTTCTATAGAAAGTTAATCTTCTTTTTTGAAAAATTTTCTGATCAGCAAAGCTGCAAATTCAAGAATTTAGTAAAAAAGAATCAACTATTTCATAAAAAATTAAATTCTTTTGTAGAAAATTCACTTTTTTGTACTGAAAATTAATTTTTTGTAATAGAAATCTAAGTATTCAATTTTTAGTTAAAATTAATTTTTTTGCTTCGGCAGTTCAAATATTCGGTTCAAAATTTATGGTTTTTTAAAAATTCATCTTGTTTAGTAGAAAATCAATCTTCTTGGATGAAAGTTCGACTATTTAGTTTAAAGTTGATTTATCGTTTTGAAAATTCAACTGTTTAGTAGCAATTTTCTTTTTTTGTTGAAAATCAATTTCATTTAACAATTGCATTTTTTGTTACAAGTTGGTAAGTTTGAGTTAAAAAATTCAACTATTTGGTGGAAAATTCAACTGTTTTGCAGAAAATTCTTTTTTTTTTTTAACTAATTTTTTGTAATAAAAGTTAATTATTGAATTTTTGGTTAAAAATTGATCTTTTGATTTTTTAGTTTTACTTTAGTAATTCGGCAGTGAATTGAACTGTTTTTTAAAAATTTATTTTTATGTTTTACTAAAAATTAATCTTTTGTATAAAAAACTGAACTATTACATGTTTCGTTAAAATTACTCTTTTTTATTTTTTAAATTCAACTATTTAGTTAAAAATTCATGAAATTTATCTAAAAATTGTCTTTTTTAGTAGAAAATTAATATATAAATTTTTTGAAAATTCAACTATTCAGTTAAAAATGTATAAATTAGGTTAAGAATTAATCTTATTTAGTAAAAAGTCAATCTTCTCTGATGAAAATCTCCGCTGAGCTCCGCTAGATGCCAAACGTGACGGGCCTACAACGACGGAAACTTTACCTCAGTTTTTGGCAACTTTACCTCAGCTTGAGGAAATTTCACCTCAGTTGGCGAAAAATTTACGATATTTGGCGGAAAGTTTGCCTCAATTTGCGGAAAGTTTGCCTCAGACTGCGATAAGTTTACCTCGGTTTGGCGTGCGTAATCAACTGAACTTTTACTCCCATTCTTTTCTGTGTTAATGAAATTCACGAAAAAATGTTGTCGGCAAAAATTACGTTTGTGACTTTTTTATGACCACATAGAGAAGTGTGTGTGTGTGGCTAGCTGTGCAAATAAGCGAGAGGGCTTAGCGCACATCTGAACATTGTAAAATTGCTTGACCAGGATGTCGATGACACTCCGCTTATCAGCGAGGCGAGCTCGACAGGCCGTCGTTGACTGAAAGAGAAAATGGCCCCTATTCATTTCCGGGCAACATTGTTACGAAATGAGGCAAGTTGTGTTTGTCTGACGATCAAGATTATCCCATCAGCTGATAACTAATATTAAGGGGAATTATCAATTTTATCGAATCCTTTATTTATTCACTATCATATCTTCTAACTTTTATTATACAATAATCTTGCTAGATGTCTTATATAAACGGATAAAGAATTATTTCATTCATCAAGATTACCTGAGTTTGATATCTATTTTATTTTTCGTCTGACAAAAAGTGCCTATAGGGTTACCTAGAAAGTTTATTTTTAATATTCTCTTATTTTGCCCTGATTTTTGTTTACAAATTATTCATTTTCCTTGTTTATTAATATTCAAAGAATTTCAAATTTATTTCAAATATAAACTTTTTAATACATATTTTATAACAATAACTTTTCTTTCATAAAAAAAGAAATAGTTCAAGTTTTAACTGAATGACTAAATTTTCAACAAAATAGTTAATTTCTTACCCAAATTGTTACAAGACAGGTGAACTATTGCAGAACACAATTGAATTTTTAACAAAATTGTAGAATTTTTAAACAAATACTTTAATTTTCTCTCTGCAAAGAGGAACTTTCCACAGAATACATACATTTTTAACCAAATATTTCAATTTTTGTACTAAAAAAGATCAGTTTTCAATCAAATATTTAAATTTTCAGAAAAATACCTGAATTTTTAACCAATTAGTAGAATTCTTAACCAAGAACGGAATTTTTCAGAAGGCAGTTGACATTTCAAAGTGAAAACCAAATTAATCCTTTATCCAAGAGAAAAAAATTTCTTACAAACAGAAAATTTTTCCAAAAATTAGTTGAGTTTTTGCAAAAAAATCACTAATTTTTTTTAATTTTCAACAAAATAATTAAATATTGAACAATAGAGTTGCATTTTTTACCAAATGCTTTTATTTTCTACCTAAAAAGATCAGTTTTGAACCAGGAAGTTTAATTTTCTACTGAAAAAAATTAATTTCCTAAGCAATAAATAAATTTTGAAACAAAAAGTTCAATTAAAATCACGAACATTCATTTTCTTCCAAAAAAGATGAATTCTCAACAAAAAACATAAATTTTTAAAAAGTTAATTGAATTTTTAACCAAGAAGATTCATTTTCTACCAAAAATAGGACTTTCAAACTAATTTCATAGATTTTCCACGAAATAATTCAATTTTTAAACAAAAACGTAATAGTTATATCATTATTTAAAAAAAAAAAATAATTTTCAATAAAAAAAGATAAGTTTCTATACAACGGATGAATTTTCTACCAAATTGTAAAATGTTCAGGTCAATACGACTATACAGTAATTTTAAACCAAATAATTTAATTTTTAAACTACAAAAAGTCCATTTTTAACCAAAAATAAGACTTACATTTTTTTAAACTAATTTTTAAATTTTAAAAAAAAAGAATTTTGAACAAAACAGTTGAATTTTCTATCAAACTGTGAAATTTTTAAGCAAAAAAGACGCATTTTCTACAAAACGGTTGAATTTTCAACTCGAAAATACGAATTTTCAAACAAAAAATTTAATTTAAAAAAACAACTTAATTTTGACAAAGTATTTCAATTTTCAACCAAATAAATACATTTTGAAATAAAATTATAAATCTTGAATGAAGAAAAATGATTTTTTAAGAAAATTATGTAATTTTAAAACAAATTAAACTTTATTTCTTAACTGGTCAGGAAAATCTTGGAATAGGGAACTAGGATCGCCTGCACGTTTCCCGCAGACTTGCTCTCTCGCCTTCACGATCCTGCACGAGCAGGCGAGAACAAAATTCTCAAAGAACTAACAATCTTGTCAGACAAATCTATAAATTGGGAACTAGGGTCGCCTGCACGTTTCCCGCAGACTTGCGG
>NC_046660.1:23721613-23767837 GCF_010883055.1 Belonocnema kinseyi
CGCCTGCACGATCCTGTACGAGCAGGCGAGAACAAAATTCTCAAAGAACTAACAATCTTGTCAGACAAATCTATAAATTGGGAACTAGGGTCGCCTGCACGTGTGCAATCTGTAATATTTTTGTAATTATTGACGTAAAAAGTGAACGTACAATCATAAAACTTTTAAATAGAGTTCGTGAATACTTGCTCAAAGTAGGTGACACTTCTGAGCACAAAGGTAGTGTCAAAATAAAATTTTTGAAATTCTCCAAATGTAGCCAGTTTCAAGAGAGTCTGGGACAATTGCAAAATTTAGGAAATGATATTTTTTATTTGACAATTACAGTGGCTGATGATCGCGGAGGTGTTTCGTTCAAACGGTCGACTCTTTATTGCGGTAACGAGGCAAAATCAGCCTAGTTAGTGAGACTCTCAACGGCCAGAAAAGTCCGGACTGGTGGTTGGAGGGTAAAGGGTAAAGGGAATGTGCGTTATTGCAAGATTTATAGCTTTCCTTCGTCTCGACGGGCCGGGCACGCGATCCTGCCTGACAGCCGGCCAGACACTCTTTTGTTGAATCGGTTCTTCCCGCCCGCCATGCCATAACGAGAGCTTTTTCTGACGCATCGCGCGATTATGGTCTCGCGCCCACGGGATTTCCTAAAGGGGAAAACTCAGAATGGAAGAATAAAGAACAATTTTCGGCACACAGGTCCCCAAGGTCCTCGAGGTCGATAAAATCCTGCCCTAGCTGATAAATATCAACTTGTGCGTGAGTCGGTCAAATTTTGAGGGTGACTCATGGGATTTTAATTGAGGAAGACTAGGGTGGTCGCTTTAATCGAGGGGGAAAAATCCTGGTCATTTCCCGGTTTATAACCAATTTTCACGGTCATTGAAATTAGAAAATTTGAACTCTCGTAGACAGAAATTGAAATTTATTAAAAGGGTGTCAATTAAAATTATAAGATGAAGAAATATACGATCAATTAATCGCTACTTACAATAAAAAAACATGGCTGTAGTTAAAGCTGATATCTCAATATCAGGGGACTCACCTGAAACAGTAAAAAATATATAAATGTTAGTCATTTTGTGATATAATCACAATTATCGAAAAAAGAATCAAACTCTTAAAGCTCAAGTCTTAAATAATAACAATAATTTTCAATCAAATATTTCAATTTTTAACAAAATAGTTAAATCCTCAACCAAAGTTGAAAAGCTGAATCCTTAATTAAAAGAGATTATTTTTTAACTAAACAGTTGCATTAGGAAAAAAATTAAATTTTAACAAAAAGTTTGAATTTTTAACCCGAAAATATGAATAAAAAAGTGCAATCAAATAGTTGGATTTTCGAAACAAAAAACATCAAATTCTTATAAAAAGAGAAAAATTTTAATCCAAAAAGACAACATTTCAACGAGAGTTGAATCTTCAACCAAAAAATTACAAAAATGGAAATCTAAAAGCTGAAAGATTTTCTATTTGAAGTATTGAAAACAGAACTGTAAATCAAAGGACTCAGTACAAATGTTTTGAATTTTTAAATATTAAAATAAAAGTTTTTTAAAAATTACGAAAGAAATTTTCAATTTAAACAATCAATAATTTGTACGTCTAAAATAAAAGTGTTAACAGTTTTCAATTGAAAAATTTGAAATTAAAATGCCCCGGCCTGGGACTCACTTCTGAAATGGAAAAAAATAGTGCCATACAATTTGTCCAGTATTAAACTATATTTAAAAGTTGTTTAAAAGTATCAAAAACGAACTTCAAATTTTAAATGAAATTTTACTTTTTAGTTTAAAAATGATAAAAATCCCTATTTATTCATGGCAGGCTTCACTGTCTTTTCCCTATTCCCCCTTTTTCACTCGTCTTTCCACACAAATGCAAAATTAATTAATAAAAACTCAATAAGAAATTCTAATTGTTGTTAGTTGCAATTATATTAATAAACATGCAACAATTTCGTTAAAAAGTTATATTTCTTGGTTGAAACTTCAAACTATTTTGTTGCAAAATCATCTTTTTGATTAAAAACTGTATCTCTTTTTGTAGAAACTTAATATTTTTGTTTAAAAATGAAACTGACTGTTTGAAAAATAATCTGCTTAGCTTAAATAATGAGTTTTTTGTTGAAGATTAACTGTTTTTTGAAATTTTGTATTTTTGGCTCGAAAATTGAATAATTTGGTAGGCAATTTAACTACTTGGCTTAAACTTTTCGTGTTTTGTTGAAAATTTGCCTTTTTCGGTACAAAATAAAATTTTTTATTCGTCAAATCTAACTGCTTTTGATTTTTAATTAAATTAATTTTTTGCTGAAATATCAACAATTTTATTTTTCGTTAAAAATTGAACTATCCTGTTAAAAGTTTAACCACTTTCTGGTATGCTAATCTTTTTTTGTTTAGGATCAATAATCTTTATTAAAAAATCGTTTACTGTTCTCGTTGAAAATTCGTTTAATTAACTGAAAATTAAATTTTTTAGTGAAAATTCAACTTATTCATTGAAAACTAACATTTTTTGTAAAATATTTACATTCTCGAGTTGAAAATGTAAGTATTTTGTAGAAAACTCGTATTTACGGCTCGAAAATTCAATAATTTGGTAGAAAATTCTTAACCACCTGGTTAAAAATTTGCCTTTCTTGGTAAAAAAATTAATTTTTTGGATTAAAAATGCCACCGCTTTTTTGAAAATTGATGATTGTATATCTATTTTTTATTTAAAATAAAATTCTTTTTTTGTTGAAATATAAACGATTAAATTTTCACTAAAAATGCAACGCTTTGTAGAAAAATGTTATTTTCTGTTAGAATATTAAACTCCTTGTTTCAAAAATTAAACTATATAATAAAAAACGTATCTACTTTGTTAAGAATTGATTCTTTTTAGTAAAAAATTAATCTTCTGTGTTTGAAAACACTAGTTATCCAGAAAAAAATTCGAGTAAAGTCCCGTAAACCATAAAATCCATAAAATCCTGAAAAATTTTTGTTTTTAGTTGAAAATTGATTTTTCTTAGTTTAAAATTTATGTATTTGGTTAAAAACCCGTCTTTTTGGCAGAAACCTAATTTCCTTAATTGAAAAATTCATTATTTTACTTGAAACTGTATCTTTTTAGTTAAAAATTCGTCCCTTTGGGTGAAAATTCTTTTCTTTTTTTGTTTTGAAAATTAACTTCTTCACTAAAAACTCAATTTTTCTATTTTTGTTTTAAAATTGATCATTTTCATTCGAAAATTATTGTATTTGGTTACAAATCCGCCTTTGGTAGGAAACTAATTTCCTTGATTGAAAAATGCATAATTTTAGTTGAAACTATATCCTTTTAGTGGAAAATTCTTCCCTTTAGTTGAAAATTTTCTTTTTTTTTCGAAAATAAACTTCTGTACTAAAAATTCAATTTAAAAATTTTTGATTACAAATTGATCCTTTTTATTCAAAAATTGATGTATTTTATTAAAAATTCTTCTTTGTGGTAAAAAATTAACCTTCTTAGTTAGAAATATATCTTTTTTAGTTGAAAATTCATGTATTTCGTTATAAGTCCGTCTTTTTGGTAGAAAACGAATTTCTTTTATGGAAAACTTCATCAATTTGGTTGAAACGGTATCTTTTTAGTTGAAAATTCGTTTTTTCAGTTTATTTTTTATTCTTTTGTTAAAAATTAATTTCTTTGTTAAAAACTCAATTTTTTCTATTTTTAGTTAAAAATAAACTTTTTTTATTCGAAAATTTATGTACTACATTATCACGATAACTCGAAAAAATGAACGGATCAAATCCATCTTTGGTAGACTTTTTTTAGGTTCTAAAAGAAAGGACGAGTTCGGTGACCAGCCATTTTTGATAAAAATTCAAAAAGTGAGCTTATTTTGAAAATTTTTAAGACCACTTTTTTCTAAATTTGAAAACTCTGTCCACGGATATTTATAGCATTAAAATGAAAAAACAATCTATCCTGAAGACTGTTTTCGTTATAAAGAGAATTCTTAGAGTTATGGCAATTTAAAAAATGTTTAAATCAACCGAAATTCAAAATTTAAATCTAAAATCGCAGGATATGAAATAAAGTCAAGAGAAGTAAAACATTGATTTTTAAAAGCTCTATAAGACTGTCACATTTGGATTTTCTTGGAAAATCGAAAATTCAAATTTTCATTGCACAAAGAATAATAAAATATAAAAAAATTCCATTTTATGTTCAAACTACGTAGGATACATAAAAGGATGAATTAACAAAAATTATTATCCTAAAAAAGATCTATAATTTCGTTATGAATCACTTCTGGATAGGACGTGTAAATTTTGTTTTATTCGCGAAAAATGACATTGAGAATAAAAAAAAAAAATAAAAAATTTGTCGAAAAATGACGAAAGTTACAGGGGAAAAAAAATGTTTAGCAAAACCTGTTTACAAATGTTTGTCAAAAAAAAGCGCATAGCGCGCAATGAAAATATGCCCGCGAGGCGAGCAGATTTTTTAAATTAAAAATTCGTCTTTATGGTAAAAAAATAACCTTTGTGGTATAAAGATCGTGGAAGTCGGTAGAATAGTACAATAATGCAGACATCAGGTGCACTTTGTGTGTGTGTGTGTGTGTGTATTTGTGTGATAGTGTGTGTTTTCGAGTGTGTGTGTGTGTTTTTGTGATTGTGTGTGCGTGTTTGTGTGTTGAAATGGATGAATGGCAATGATAAACACTGCAAGACTTCCAAGAGACTTCAACGGAAAAGCCTTATTTCCATGCCTCTCTTAACACCTGTTCACATTTATCAACTTCAATTTACTCCGCGAGTCATATTTTCGAACCACTTTCATTTGCCACCTTTTTCAAACCCTAAAGAATACACAAGTCTTCAATTAAAGAGGATAGCCTATCGCCAAAATATAACAAACTAAAATTTTTATGTATTTATTTTTTTTCGAAATTTCTTTTATTTCTTTTTAAGGCCATGCGAGTGGGTCACGTGACCAGATTCCTACCTTACCGACACTTTTTTATTTTCTAAGTTATTTTCTAACAAAGTGCTACTTCGAGTTGAAAATTTGGGATACTAAATTTAAGAAGCACTTAAAAAGATGGGTCTTGATTCTACATTTTTTAATAATTATGAAAAAAGTTTTTTTTGTACAAAGTTTTTTTTTTCATAATTACTAAAATTTAGGAACAGGACTGCTCTACGATCAAAATTTAATTTTCTGGATATGATTTTCCTCGTAAACTCTTTTTCGGTTCGAAGGGTGATTTCTTGATTTCACGTCACACACAATATTTTTGTGCAATATATAGACAATCGAATTTTTTCATTTTTGTTCAGAAGTACCAATATCTGACAAATAACGCTAAAGAAACCAAAAAAATTTTCAAAACAACATGATTTTTGTTCAAAATAACCGATTTCCGGTTTAAAAAAACGCTAACATACAATATCCCATTTTTGTTAAAATATTGCAAATATTATTTGAAATCTAATGATTTTTTATGAACAATAGCAATTTTAAACGAAAATCACTAAGATAATTTAACAAGAAATTGTTTAATACTGTAAATCTTCTTTTAAACCTAATGTTTCTTTCTTCAACAACGAGATAAATCAGGGTAAGGATTTTTATTTGAATCTCGTATATTCTCTTCTGGTAGTGCACTAAAAATTAATTTTTAAATTTTTTAAAAATTTTTTACGACGTAATCCAAAATTGTTTAAAGATAAAAATGTAAATTTTTTACGAACAAAACTAACAGAATCCGAAATTATTGAAGCAGTTAACTTTTGTCATTCTGAAAAAAATTGGATTTAAATGTAATGATTTCTGTTTAAAAATACAAATTTTAGCTCAAACAGGCCAACATAACCTACAGTTGTTGAAAAATGGTAAATATTTTTAAAAATATTTTTTCTTTACTCATAGACACTTAACATAACGTACCATCAATTGTTCCAAATTGTAAATCTTCTTTGAAATTTCATTATTTTATTTAAAATAACCGACTTTATATGGAAAAACGTTAACATAACCTTAAATTGTTCCGAAATTGTAAATCTTCTTTGGAATTTGATTTTTTTAAATTAAAAATATCAATTGCCGATAAAAAATACTAATATAATCCAAAATTGTTAAAAGATTCTTAATCTTGTTCAAATTGTAAGATTTTTGTTTCAAAATTTGAATGTTTTCGTCTTTAAAACCTTAATATTTATGATTTAAAATACCCAATTATTCCGGTATTAAATTTTTAACAAAAGAGTTAAATTTGTAACAAAGAAAGATTTTTTAATCAAAAACGAAAACAATATATTAACCAAAATTTCAGTTTTGAACACGAAAATATGAGTTTTTAACAAGAAAAAGTTCAGTTTTCAATGGAGGAGATAAATTTTCAACTTGTTGAATCCTCAACCTAAATAGATTACTTTTTTCACTAAACAATTTCATTTTTAAATAAAAAAATTACATTTGCACAGAACCACGATACATTTTTAAACCAAAAAGGCGCGAATTTTCTACAAAACGGTCAAATTTTCGACCCAAAAATATGAATTTTTAACAAAAATTTCAAATAAGTAAATCACTTAATTTTCAATCAAATAGATTTTTAACAAAAAAAAAGTTAAATTACAAAAGAGATAAATCTTCATTAAAAAAAGTAAGAGGTCAAAAAAAATTAAAAAAGGCATTTTTTACTCTTACTCACTTTTACTCTTAGATATACGAATCAAGCTCAAGTTTGTATGTGAAATAATGCGTTTAAAATACCTTGAAACAAATTGAACAAGAAATATAAAATTGTAATGCTAACGTGGCCGTGCGGTCTTAAAAAAACCACGGTGCGGTCTCTGTGACCGCACGACCATGCTTAAAGTTTAAAATCATTCGTTGGATAGGGACCCTATATACGAATTTTCTTTTTATTCCAAGCAGAGTTTTCTCCTTTATCGGAAGAATTTGCAACTCAGCGTGTGCCAATAGAGAAATATGTATATTGTCAGACTACGGAAGTAGAACAGAGATAAAATGCCAAGGTAGATATGCGAATCAATGGCAAATACACAATGGTTTTCGTTGTATATCGAGAAGAGAGTAAAGAAACAGGACACAAAAGCTGTTGATATCAATAGTTCGGATTGACTCTAAAAACATGCAAGAAAAGCAGGGAAGTCCGCGAGTTTCATACTCGAAGTCATCCTTTGTCGTTTTTCTGGTTCCTTATTCCCTTTGTGAAGAAGAAAGTCCCTCGCATCGATTTTATTTACATTGAAAAACTTTTTTTTCCTACTCAATTTTCATTATTTATTATTGTCGTCTCTTTCATCGAGGAAACTTAAGATTAGTTTTAAAATGTAGACCCCCCCCCCCTCGCCTCCCGACTCAATAACGAATTTTCGTCTCTGAAAGCCCTGCATATCTTTACATACTTTGCATGTCATACCAAACAAAAGTAATTGCATTCGATATCAGCCCTGCTCTTTTATTATGTACCCTCGAGTCTCCATTTTTAGGTACCATCCCCTCAGCTCCCATTCGTTCTTTATCCTAAATCCAATTAATAATGAAATATAATTGCATTTTTCACTTTCAATTAAAATCTCGAATGGTAAAATGTGTATCTCTGTAGGGACATTTTTTCAGATTTCCTGTGGGAGGACCCTGTCAATTAACGTTCTTTTCCTCAGGGCTTTTCCTTTTTAATCAATCTCCGAATTTTAATCTTTATCTCTTGGCAAACTTCTTGCATCATTCTAAAATACAATTTTCTCAAATTCTTCGCTGATGAGAGCAAATTTTTAAATTTTTAAGGAAAAAATACAAATTTATTATTAAATCCATAGACTTCTGAATCTTAGCGTAAATTCGTCCTTTTGAGACGAGGCGAGACTAGATTCGAGACGAGACTGGATTCGAGAAGAGACAAGACTGGATTCGAGAAGAGGAGATGCTAGTTTCGAGACACGCCGAGAGAAATTATTGATTCGAACCCAAGATACCCTTCATTTTTTAGAACTTACTTTATCACGGGGTTTAATTAATTCGCGAAACGAAAAATTGATCATCAATAAAGCAGTTTAATTTTTAACTTACTAGTTCAATCTTCAGCAAGGTTAAATATGTGGTTAGTAATTTTAATTAGCCTTGTCAAGTGCCGAGAAAAATGCTCATCCCTAAAACATGTACGCAATAAAAATTGACCTATCTCAGGACAAAAACAAATTAGCCAAAAAAGAATTGCGCCACCGTGTTCAGATATATCGCCTTCAATGTCCTCACTGTCAGAATAAGGAGGATGAAAGAATGGAGGAAAGTTTTTTCATACATACAAAAGCTTGTAAATTATCCTTGAATTTCGCGACCCCTCAAAGATGGAAGGGTACATTCAAGAGGGGTGGTGACCAAACAAATAAAACGGGTCGTGAGACTCATTATATTTTAAAAAATTTCATAAATGTTGTTTAAATGTCATCCTTCTTGTTTGTCAATTCAACTGTTTTCTTTAAATTCAACTACTTGGTTGGACATTCAACTAATTTGGCGGAAAATTTAACGATTTGAACGAAAATTAACTTCTAGGTCCAAAATTCATATTTTTGGGTTGAAAACTAAATTGTGTAGAATAAAATTTGACTTCTGGGTTAAAAATTTATTTTTTTTTGCTACAAATTACATTTTTTTTCTAAAAGTTGTAACTGTTTAGTTGAAAATTAATCGATTTTCGTTGAGAATTTAAATATTTGGTTAAAAATTAAATATTTAGGTGCAAATTAAATAGTTTTATAGAAAATTCGGCTTATCTTGAAAATCCCAAGTTTAATTCACTTTTTTTCTTTTGATTGAAAAGTTTTTCTTGGTTGAAAATTCTACTTTTTGTTTCAGGATTTTAATTTGTTGGAAATCAATTTTTTTTAAATGAAAAGTCGTTTTGTAGAAAAACACTTTTTCTGACTTGAAGATTCCACAAATTATTTGGGATGTTTTTTTAACTGAAAAATCTTTCTTAGCTAAAAATTAAACCCGTTTGTTAAAATTCCGTCTTTTCGGTTTAAAAGTTTATTTCTTTTGGTAAAAATATGAACTTCTTCATGTACAAGTGTAATTATTATTCCACATTCAACTATTTACATTAAATTTAACTTTTTTGTTACAAATTCATATTTTTTTTAGTTGCAAATTAAACTTTTTTATAGAGAAATCCGTCTTCTGGGCTTGAAAATTCCAAAATTTGTTAGATATTTTTTTTCTTTTGTGACTGACATTTTCTTGGTTTAAAATTTGACTTTTCGGTTTAAAAATTAATTTTCTTTGCTAGAAATTTCCTCTATTTTGGTTAAAAATGCAACTATTTTGTGAAAATTATTCGTTTTTGGTTGAAAATTGGACTATTTAATTGAAAATTAACTTTTTTATTGAAAATTCAACTATTTGTTTGAAGCTTAAGATTTTTCTTAATTATTCATATTGTATTGCTGCAAATTAACACTTTTATTTTAAATTCGCTTTTTGAGGTTGAAAGGTGAACAATTTGATCAAAATTTTATTTCTATTTTTACTGAAAATTTTTGTTTGCTGAAAACGTAACTATTTTGTTAAACATTCGTCTCTTTGATTGGAAAATTTCTTTTTGACTTTTTGTTTGTTTTCACTGAACGTTGAAGTTTTTTATCTTATTTAAATGTTTTTGATTTGGAATAAAAATCTTTTTTGGTTGAAATATCAACAATCATCTTTTTTTGTTGAATTCAACTGTTTTTTGTTATAAATAAAAATCTTTCGCAGTTACATGCTTTGTTAGGAATTTAACCATCTAGTTGAAAATTAATTGTTGTTTTCTTGAAAGTTTAACTAATTCGTTTTAAATGCACCTATTTAGTTGACAATTGATTTTTTTAATTCAAATATTTGGTTGAAAATGTTATTCTTGGGTTCAATATTCAACTATTCTGTTGAAAATTCAACTTTGTTGGTCAAAAATTCAACTGTTTTGTAGAAATTTCGTACTTCTTAATTAGAAATTCATCATTTTTGGAAGAAAAGGTTTTGGCTGAAAATTAAAGCGATAGTTAAGAAGATAGTAACTTATCCCAAAATTTCGCAACCCCTAAAGGATGAAAGGGTACAACCATAAAGGGGATGATGGCCAAAGAAAAAAAAAACGAGTCACCCGCCTCACTTGCGAGAAAACAAGTGAACGCAGAATGAAACTCTGTTTCGGCTAATTTAGGCGATCATAAATCTTACCCTCTATGGCGGTCGGGGCTCGAAACATAATCCCGAGAAAAATAATAAGGAAGCATAATTTGCTGCCAAAAATAAGTTGACCGTAAGCCGACATAGGGGGATTGAAAGCTGCGGTGCAGCAGGTGGAAGCAAGAAAGAAATTATTCCTTGGTTCAATAATCGGATGAAACGGATCATTGGACAAAGACCATTCTTTCCGATAAGGCAACCGATCAGGTTCATTAAATGCTGAAACGATATTTCCCATCTGTCATTTTAGGGTTTCATAACCCCGATCAGAAACCCTTATAGTTTCGGTAGGGTTTCCATCCATCGTACATTTTATCATGAGACTCAAGACGAGTTTCGAGACGAGGCTATATTCGAGAAGAGGCGAGGCTGAACTCGAGACGAGGCAAGAATAGATACGAGACGAGGCGAGATTCGATATAAAAATCGATATAAAATAACAGCCGTTCTGTTTAACAATGTAGAAGGATTTAAAGAAAGAGAATCTGAGAACTCTGCAATGTAATTATTTGCCCGATTTGCATTCCTAATTTCATTTTGTGAGAATAGACGACGAATAAAGACAGAAGCAAGATTGTATAAAGGGAACTTTAGCTTCCAAACAACGAAGATATTTGCATCTTCGCTTTTAATCCGACTATTAAATTCTTTTGCAACTAAGTTTCTACTGTCTGGACGTTAATTTGAAGCTTGATGAACAAACTTGAAAATAAGGCTATAATTACTCGAATGAATAGCTCCCGTTCGTATACTTGTCTCGCACTGATCTTACGGCTTCGTTCACCAGCTTTGTTTTAGTCGCCTCATAAAAATTTTAATTCTCGCATCCCGCATGGGTCGACTTCGCCTCTTTCCAGCCCTCTATTGGATTTCTCTCTTTTTTTTTTGTCTCTCATTTTCAACGCTTGTTACGGATACTTATGCAAATATCCCGTTTGAGCCTCTTCGCATTCGCACCAACTTTGCAACCGGTTCGCTCATAATGAAAGACGAATGTTCGGTCAGCATGGTATCGTAAAGCGACCATCCAAAAGTGCACGACATCGTGTATGCACTTTTTCGCCCGAGGGATATTGTTGGTTCGATAGGCGACATTTACTCGAACTTAACGGATCGGTTCTTTAAATGGCTTTACCGCAAGTATCGCTATGTGAAAATGTGGAGAAACGCGAAAAAGAAGCGAGTCCTCGTTCCTCCTTTGGATTTTGTACCGTTCTTACTTGAAAGGCATGACACGATGTTCAATTTCTTGATTGACTTTGAAATGTAGTCTCTTCTAAAGACGCTTTTCTACTTTAACAGATTGAAGAAACTGCGAATACAGCCCGAGTGAAAAAAAAGTCAAACTGACATCTCATTAGGATCCCTCTAACAACTTCTCTTAAATTTTTTTTTGAAGTTTAAACATTGACAAAAATACTAGAGAACTTCTAGTTTATTTTTGAAATTTATACAAGTAGTGATGGGACTTTTTCAGGAAAAATAAATCGAGAAAGTTCGGCATAATTTTTTTGATATCTTGAATAGGACTACTTCTTGGGGACCAAATTACTAGAGAAGTCTCACTTAATTTTACTTTTTGCAAGTCCTAAAGTACCAAAAAAGTTCTACTTTATTTTTTCCAAGTTTTTTCAGGTGCTGATAGAATTTTCCTGCTTATTTTACAAATTTTTAAAAGGACTTGTTTTAGGGAAAAAGTACTGGGAAATTGTTTGAAGAGACCCAGTTAAAGAAAGTTAAATAGGACTTTCGAGTTACTTTTTCGGGGTTTTAAACCCGAATAGAAGAGTTAAAAAAAAATAATTCAATATTTTAATAGTCGAATTTTCGAGTAGTGAACCAAAAATATAATTCTTTTTAAAAAATCTAAAAGAGAATTTTAAATTAGATTAAAATCAAATTTATTAATTTTTTGTTGTCAACAATTTATTTTTATTTTTTAGCCATTTTTTTCAAGAGGATCTTTTAGTTTTAATTAGAAAAGGAACATTCTAAGGTGGTTATCCTTTGATCGTTGGATTCTTGTATTTATTTTCAGGGATTCTATACATTAATTTTGAAATAGTATCAATTAAATCCCTGAAATAATATTTCACGACTTTCAATGAAAAACTCCGTGCCAGTCAGACAGTTTTTTCAAAAGTGTCTGACTTTAGCTGACTATTCCAATAGAAAAACATCCACCTCTGCTAAACTATCCTTTTTAATAATTTATGAGGAATCCAAAATAACTTTTTGAAAGACAGTAAACAATGCCAGAAGCTTCTGAATGTAACTGATTTTTTCTCTAGAATAAAACAAGATGTAACTAAATTATTATTCAATTATATATTTTGAAATTACCATTAAGACTAATTATGCGTTTTATGAGCTCAAGTATAATGCTTGATTTTTATTTCATAAAAAGAAATATAAAACAATTCACCTAGAGCTTTTGCAATAATTCAAAAAAAAAATACTACTCAGTAAACCGCAGTGAAAAATTCGGTATTAGTAGGACAGACTTTGTCCAGAGTGTCTGACGCTAACTGATATTTCCACTTGTATGATAAAAAAAAGGTTGCAACTAAAATTTTGCACTTCTACATTTGGCTTCACTTTCAAGTTATTTTTGGTCAAATAACAAAATATTTATTAGAGGAACGGTTTCCTCAATTCAAGAAAAATATTTGTCTGACTGATCCAATCGAATACACCAAATAATTTGTCTAAAAGTAAAAACTGCACTTTTAATGCGATTGAGCTATTTACTTTGCCAAATGAGTCTATACAATTGTTAAAAACTTGGTTGGAAGTGAAGATACAAACCACACGTGTTAGAAAAAAAACTGAGCAAATACAAGCTCCGCGGAAAATTGTACCAGGATGTGAGTTAGACATTCATCAAAGAACAACAACACCGACAACGAGGTTCTAGGAAGTTTTTGAATTTTTTTATTTTTTTATTAGCAACATGCAATTAAACAGTCTGACAATGTTTGACTAGAAGAAGGATCGCATGGTGAGTGCGAAGCAATTAAATTAATAAGCGGAATGCCGTCGGGATCTGAACCATGTTCTGTCTGGTTTTTGTTCAAAGAGTCACCGTAATAACGGTGACCGCTAGCCAATATTGGTGGAGTACACAAAGCGATGAATAGAGTTTTTTTGTCCACAAATGAATCTCGATATAGTAATTTCAAATCAAGATTATATAACCCGTTATTTACAAAAAATAGCACTTCAATTCAAAATTAACATTGAAATTATGGTAGATTAGGCTTCCTAAACTAGACTGACGCGTATTTAAAAAAATGGATCAATTTTTGTCAAAACTGTTGAATTTTTAACTTAAAAATATAAATATTAAACCAAACAAGATTAATTTTTCACCAAAAATGAAAAATTTTCAGTTAAATAAATAATTTTCAACCAAATAGATAAATTTTCAACTTAAATGAAGAATGTTCAACAAAAAAAGGACTTTTTAGAAAAATTGTTATATTTTCAACCAAGCAGTTGAATTTTCGATCGCAAACATAATTTTGTACAAAAAAAGATTGAATTTATCCCGACAGAAAATAATTATCGCCAAAATACATGCTACATGTTTCTTTGAATAAAAATTTTATTATTTTGTGGAAAATTCGTTTTTTTTTTTTGGTAAGAATTAGTTTTTTAATTAAAAAAGTAACTAATCCATTTTTAAAATAATTTTTAGTTGAAAATTCAACTATTTAGTCAAAAATTAAATATTGTTAAAAAGTTATTTTTTATATATAATTCTTTAATTTAGTTAAAAATTTTACTATTTTTTTTAAATGGTTGTTATTTGGTTGAAAGATTATTTTTAACTACAAATTTAACTAATCTCAGTTGAAGCTGTATCATTTTAGGTGAAAATTCATCTATTTAATTCAAAATTGATGTGTTATATCATGAATTCATATTTTTTACTGAAAATTAATCTTACTGGTTGGAAATTTAACTACTTGATTCAAAATTCTTCTTTTTTTTAATACATAACTTTGTTTGAAAATTTGTCTCTTTAAATAAAAACTTAATTATTTTAATAGTTCATCCTTTTTTTGGTAAAGAAAATTATGGCTAAGTATTTAACTACTTGTTTGAAAACTAAACTCCTTTTTTAAAAATTTATTTTCTATTTTGAAGATTGATTATTTTAATAAAAAATTAATCTGTTGTGTTGAAAATTTAACTATTTTGTTAACAATTATTTTTTTTCTTGTTGGCTTAAAATTCATCTTTTTGTTTGAAAGTTTACTATTCCGGCTAAACAATCATCATATTAGTTGAAAATTTATCTTTTTCATTTAAGATTCCATTATGACGTTGACAATTTTTTTTAATTCATGTATTTTTTTGAAAATTCGTCTTTTATTGGTAGAAAATTAATTTTGCTGTTTAAAAATTCAATGTTTTGATTGAAAATTCATCTTTCTGTTGAAAATTAAATGATTTTTTACTGAATTAAAATAAATTTAGAGGAATTTAAAGGAAACGAATAACATTTGAGATTCGACGAAATTCATAAGAATATAAAGTCAATCTAAAAAATAATTCAAACGAATTGAAAACAATTTAAAAACATGAAAAAATTATTGGATTCAATAACTTTGAATTGAGCTTAGAAAAATTAAGGGAATTCAAAAGAATTTGACGAAATTTCTAATAATTCAAGTTAAGGTTAAGAAACTTCAGGATCAATCAAATAAAAAGTTTTGAAAATTTAAAATAATTCATTGAATTAATTACAATTGAGTCAATTTTAAAGAATTCAAGTAGTTGCAAAAAAATTCAAGAGAATTCCAAAGAATTTACAGTACTTCAGAATGAATTCCAAACAGAAAAATTCAAATCTCCTCAAATCTTTCAAAACCTAGTAATTTCTTATTAAAAAAATGACTGATGACTACAAAACAATTAAAGCTAAATTAAGAATTAAGCGGAATTGAGTAAATTTAGAAGAATTCAAGTGAATTAGAAAATTCAAGAGAGTTATAAAGAATTTAAAGGAATTGAGGATGAAATAATAAGAATGCAGTGTGAATACCAAAAAGTAATTTCAAATCTTTTAAATTTTTGAGACTTTTAAAATCCCTTAAAATGATTGAAATCCTCGGAAAATAGAAAATTCTGTGAAATCTTTTTAAATAGGTTAAAACCTCATAGGTTCTGCGAAATCGTTACATATCTACTAAAATTCTAGAAAATTCTCTATCCTAATTTAAAAAAATTTTTAAACCCCTACAATTTAAACAAATAATAAAAAATTCCCACGGGACTCGAGATGATATTCGAGAACAGGCGAGAATAGATTCGAGAAGAGGAAAGACTAGATTCGAGACGAGACGAGGCTAGATTCGAAACGAGGCAAAATTAGATTTTTTTTAAATTTTTTTGCAAATCCCTGACTCGTGAAAGCTTTGATAATATTACAAATTTGTTTAAAGTTCCATTATGGGCTGCAAATAAGGTACCACAGGGACCTTAACAAAATATAGGGTACAATAGGGTAGAAAGAACCGGTCTGTGAGGCCTTTTTTAATATAAAGTGTAAAAACGTATTAAAGTTTCCGCGCTTTGCGCCCGACTAAGCGGTGGCACTTAGTCTTAAGCTTGTCACTACAATGGTGTAAAACCAAGTAAGTCGAACATAAAGTACATAAAGTACTACCCACAAAAGTGAGTCGTTAGTGGTAATGACAGGTAATAACTTCAGTCTAACGGAAGCGAGCAGAGACATTACGAACCTTTTAATTTTTTTTTTATTAAGATCTTTACACATGCCAGTAATTTTCGAGACTTCCTGAGGGATCCTCGATAAATTACACAAAATTCTATCAAAACATAGGAAAGGGGGTGATTTTTCAGGAACGTGATGAATCAAATCATATTACATAATATTACAATCATATTATATCATATTACAATCATGTTAAATCATATTACAATCGTATTGTACATCCCTTTAATGAGTAGAACTCATTTTTTTTAATATCTGCGTAATAGTCTGATTTAGTACAAGAGTGCAGCTTGTCTGGGTCATTATTATACCAAGCTCCTCGGGCGCCCCCTTATAATACGTTTTAATGAACCAAATGAGAGATCTCCGTCAGGCCCTCTTCTTCATGTATGTAAGCGAGTGCTCAAGGCCAACAATCGGCCACGTAATACTTTTGCCTCGTACCGTAGGCCGGAACATCCAAAGAAACTCTACTCAATCAACCGCCAGAAAATATAATTGAACCCATAATAAACAAAAAATCGGACAACTTGCCAATAACAAATCCCTTTTTAATATCAGAAACATTTCTAACGCTAAAATTTACAGTACAATAGTTTAATTTAATGATATTTTACGTGAAAAAAAGGAACGCTTTTCAACTCCGCTGGGATTCGAACCCAGGACCTTTTGTTTCCCGGACAAAAAGCAGGCCCTGGGCTTGTTTTCAGGGGGTTCTTCTACTAGCTCAATTTTTTAAAATAATTGTTTTCTTTTTTTTTTGTAATTGACAGTTTGTATTCCACTGCTTCAATTAGTATTATCATCGCTGAGAGCTTTCTCCAAATATATTTCAATCATTGTGTGTTAAACACAACTTTGTTTGCGTAATTAATACAGGAAATGACATCCAACTAATGTCTGACTGCAATGCGAATGTCGTCGAGCACAATGTATGCTCATGACTATTAATGAGCCGATAACTGGTTGAAGCGATTATATTAGAAACGGTCTCTCATGTCTATTAACTTCGGACATGAAGAAAAATTTGAAATTTAAGTGGCACAGATTTAATGGTTCTCTGAACTGTCCCCTACCTCATTCTCTTGGCTTGGATTCGTTTCTAATTCCATTTCTGACCAAGGAAAATAATAGAGCTGACAAATTACTGGATGAAGAGTCGGAAGTTAATTTTTTATTTTTGTTTTCAATATGTCTTTTAATTGATAAACTATAAGTAAAATCGAATCAGTTTTCATTATGTGGAGCATAATTTTTCATGCAGGAATTTAATTGATTTATTGGAAATACCTGATATATTGAGTTGTTTCGGAAATGAAAACCAAACACGTACGGCATTGCTGATAAAGTCATTTCTTACCTGAAACAGAAAAAGATTATTACGTATGCGAAAAGAATTAAAGGAAGAGATTTAGGATAGAAAATTGTGATTAGTGGAATCACGAGAATCAAATCATATTACATCATATTACATCATAATACAATCATATTACATCATATTACAGTCATTACATCATATTACAATCATATTACATCAGATTACAATCATATTACATCAGATTACAATCATATTACATCATATTACAATTATATTACTCATCTCTTATGGGTATAACTCAAATCTGAATTAATAAAATTCTTCGATTTAAATTCGTTATACAGCTTCCGGAGTATCTAGATTGCCGCCAGAAACGATAACGTAATCAAGTGGCTGAATTGAAAAACGAAATTTAAGAAAGGTTAAAAATAAAAAGGATTCATCGAATTGGTGAAACATACCAGGGTCGGTATAGGACGCGATATGAGATGCTGGATATCGCGCTTACGTCCGCTATCAAGAGATATGAATTTATATCTGCCGCTGCTTATTTATGGAACTTGATAGAATTTCAGTTCGTTGGTAGGCTAGTTGATCGTAAGCGGAAACGAGTCGATGCAAAAGGAGAGGAAAGATAAATCAGAAGCTATGATAACATAACTTGCCTAAAAATAGATTTTTTTTAAGTCAGTAGGAAATTTAAAAAAAAATATTAATCAGTACCTTTTGTAACTATTTTGTAACTATTATATGTACTTATGTAACTATTTTCTTGAAAATAAAATTTTAAACTAAAAATGTAACTTTTCCAGTAAAAATTCAACTATTTTTCTGCAAATTCAATTGTTTTTGGTTGAGAATTAGGTTCTTAAAGGAAAATTCAAGTATTCCATTTTTGGTTAAAATTTTATCTTCTTTAGATGAAAATTCAACTATTTAGTTGCAAATTCATATTTTTATTCGTAAATTAAACTACTTGTTTGAAAATGTATGTACTTTGTGAAAAATTCAACAAAATTTTCATTTGAAGTTCTAAAAACTGAGCTGCAAATTAAGGCTCTCATAGTAGAAGCCTTGGATTTTAAACTTTTAAATCTGAAGTTTAAAATCGTTTATTTAAAAAATTTTCATTCAAATGCTCAATAATTTACACGTTTAAAATATAAATTAATAACATTTTTTAACTAAAAAATTTTTAATTAAATTCATTTAGGCTATCAAATTCAAAATTTTAAACTTTTATAGATTATAGAGTTCAAACATTAAGATTTAGTCTCAAAAATATAAATCCACGTTATCATTTTCAACACTCTAAAAGTCTAAATTGAAGAATCAATCAAGGAATTAAAATTGTTTTCAAAATTATATCATTTTCGGCAATCTCAGGCTAGAAACTTTATTTTAAATAGTTAAAAATTCTTAAAATTCTTCGAAGTTTTATATCAAACACTTAAAACATCTATGGTTTACATTTTTTCAAATCTTAAATTATTTTTGAAACTTTTTCAGAACTTCTGAACATCCATTAAAATGATTAGAATTATTTTATCTTAAAATTCTTTTTTAATCGTTCCAAATTAAAGAAATTTTCTTAAAATCTTGCATATCAATCTTCCATAATTTTGTCAATCTTCTTATGTATTTCCTTGAAATTAATTTTCCAACATAAAAAATCATGTTGAATTTTCCAAGGAAATTTTTTGATAATCTTCAGTTTTATTTAAAATCATTTAGAATTTTTTATTAATTTTAATTATTTCAAAACTTTACAAAAAATGTTTCCACTTACTGGAATTTTTTCGAAGAATAATAGGTGTTGAATTGTTATTACATAAAAACTCAACAATTGGACGTAAAAATTCAATTTTTTTAATTAGAAAAATTAAAATTGTAACGTTTAAAGTTTCTTTTTTTTAGCTTTTAATATTTATTTTACAATTACTGATTTTTAATTAAGTTTGATATTTTTAAATTTTGATTATTTGTTCTTTTTCTTAATTGAAAAATTTCAAATTGAATGGTTGAAAAATTGATTATTTTGACTGAAATAATATTAAAAATTTAATTTAAACTGATTCGAATCGTCTTGCAAAATCAACTATTGTTTACTTTTTAAATCTGAAAGTATAGTTAAATTTTAAAAATCATTAACTAAGTTATATTCACAGTTGATCAACTAAAAATTCTTTAATGCAAAGTCTTCGATTTAAAACGCTTTTTATTTTTAATTTCTAAACTGATTGACATCATAATTGACAAAGATAAAAATTTTACCAATTATTTAAAAAACGGTGAAAATTGAAGTTGGTCCCGGTCAAAAAATAAATTTACTGTCATTTCCCGGTTTTCCCGGTCTCTTAAAATTCCCGGTCATTTCCCGGTTTTCCGGTACAGCGGCTACTCGGGTTTTGCGACAAATGTGAATACATAATTTTTAGTTGACCGGGAAAATTGAAAAATTTGACCTAGAAAACCCGGGAAATGAGCGGGAATTTGAAATCGTCCCTTGTCAACTATAGCCTCGTGACACTATCGACTCCGCTACACATTGAACAAAAAAATTGGAAAAGGTGATTTAAATTTAAGAAGATAATAGTTTAAACGTTTCACGTATTTAATGAGAAACTCGTTACTCCCAAGAGTCGAAAAAAGCTTTGGAGAGAAGCGTCTCGGGTCATTGAGTTCATTCTGCTCCGCAATTCATTGACGCGTGCAAAAACTTGTACACTTTCGGGTTACTTGCAACGGCATGTACTTGTAAAGAACTGTACGTGCAGTGACACAAACCAAAGGCCAATGGCCTACAGTCCACGATATGATAGTGCTACGCGGAAAAAGCGTGCTAGAGATAGAAACGGGAAAAGGCGATTTGACCGGGAAACTGGGAGAGACCGGAAAAGTGATCGGTAACTTTATTTATCCGGAAAAACCGGAAAATCACTGGGAAATTGCCGGGAAATGACCTGAAACTTTATTGGCCCGGAAAAACCGGGAAACGACCGGGCACTTAATTGACCTGGAAAAAACCGGGATTCAATTAAGAAACCGGGAATTTACTTCTAATCGCAGTAAAGTTCAAGCTCTCATTATTATAATAATTTTGTTCAATTTATAAGTGATTTCTGCTTTATTTGCAATCGCACACTTTCTAGATTATCTCTTAATTTATCCCGACTTGGAAAAGGGAATTTCAAAAAATATTTATCGGTTTTATTTTAGGAAAGGGAGTTTCGGTAAAGAATTATTATTTCACTTGGAACAGGGAGTTTTTTATTTCATAATTGTAATTAAAAATTCATCTCTGGTTAAAAATCAAATTTTAACTATTTCAGTAGAAAGTTCTTTAACCGAAAAACTTAACTAATCTACGTTGTGAAAAATTCGCCTTTTTGTACAAAATTCATCTTTGTGATTTAAAATTAATAAATAAATTTAAAATTCCATTTTTTGTTGAAAATTGATCTTTTTTAGTTCAAAATTCAAAAATTTGGATCAAAATTTGTGTTTTAATTGAAAATTCAACTATATAGTTGAAAATTAACGTATTTTGTTTTAAAAAATCTATTTTTTTAGGTAGAAAATTATCTTTATCTCTTAAGGTAAATCTTCTTGTTTAAAAATTCTTTTCGGTTAAAAATTCAAGTATTCCAGTTAAATATTTATCATTTTTATTCGGATGTTTTTGGTTGGCAAATATTTTTTCTTTTTAACTTTAAATATAACTATTATTCCATTTGAATATTCCATAATTTTAGTTTAAAATTTATCTTTTCGGCTGTACATTCATTTTTTGACTAAAAATTTAATTATTCAATTTTTGCTTTAAAAATCATCCTTTTTCGTTGAAAATCCATCTTTTTTGTATAAATCAATTTTCGTGGTTGAAAATTAACCGTCTTGGTGAAAAATTAAATTATTCTAGTTAAGATTCATCGATCCAGTAAAAAATTTATCTTTCTGGTTTGAAATGCAACTATTCCAGTTAAATATTTAAAATTTTATTTAAGAATATATCGCTTTGTTTAAAAATATAACTACTTGTTTATGTTTTTTTTTTGTGAAGAAAGTCATTTTTTTGAATAAGAGTTTAACTTCTTCCAATTGAATATTGCATAGTTTTAGTTAAAAATGCATCTGTTTGGTTGAGCATTAATTGCTTTTAATTCAAAATTTGATTATTTAACTTTTGTCTCACAGTTTATCTTTTTTAGGAAAAATTTATTGTTTTTGTTTGAAAATGCAACTATTGCAGTCAAAGATTCGCTGTTTTGGTTAAAAACTGTTATGTTTGGTTCAAAATAAAAAATTTTAACTGAAGATTATACTATTACATTTTCGGTTTAAGCTATTATTTTTTTAGTTTAAAATTCAATTTGGTTGAAAATTGGTCTTATTTAATTAAAAATGCAATTGTTTGAATTAAAAAATTATGTATTTTTTGAAAAATTGTATTTTTTGGTAGAAAATTAATCTTTTTATTTATAAATTAAATCTCCTTGCTTAAAAATTCATCATTTTGGTAAAAATTCAAGTATTTAACTATTTCATTTTTTGTAAAAAAAAATTGATATTTTCTAGTGGAAAATTTAATTATTTGTTTCAAAATTCATTTATTTTATCCTTTTTTGATCTTTTTTGTTAAAGGCTGTTTAAAATCAACCTCATGAAGTAAAATGAATATTTGCATTTTGCGGAAAATATGAAAAACCGGGAATTTAAAATCGTCCGCTGATTACTATGTCCGCTATCAATACTTTTCATTGAGGAATTGAATTATTTTCAATATTTTAAAAGAATTTATTTTTTGACTGAAACAATAATTAATCTTTTCTGTAAAAAAGTGGAAATAAGGTGACTTTCGATGATAATAGTGGAATAAATTCACAATTTTTAATACTTTTGTTTAAATTGTCTGGATTTAAAGACGCTGAACCGAAAAAAATTTAATAATTTTTTTTTGTCACAAATTCGAGTTCTATTCCGGTTTCCCAGCGCGCTGTGTATAAATGCATCGACATCTTACTGTCTCTCACATTCTTTTAATGTTTCAAATGGACAGTGACATGGCCGGCTGTCAGCTGTTGTCTAAAATATGACTTGTGTAGATATTAACTGGATAGCTGGAATGCATTTTATGCCCGGCTGGGACAATTTTAATGTTTATTGTCCTCGTAAACTCCTCCAACATCACGACGTGGTGAACTCGTTCTGGAAATAGTTTAATTTCTATTCCGTTTAATATTTATTTTTTTTTTTTGTAGATTTATTAAAGAGAAATAAAATATTTAACGGAATAGAAATGAAAATATCTCAAGAACAAGTGCTAGTACAAAGTTAAATATTGCTATTTTAGCTTTATTGAAATATAGAACTTTCACGATGGCCATTTTAATCAATGAAAAAAATTCCCGATTTTTTCCCAGCTTATACAAATTTTCCACGGTCAATGAAATTTAAAAATCGAACTCTAGTTTCAAAAAGTCCATTTGAAGCAAAACAAACTGAGCTGCAAATTAAAGCACTTAAAGTGGGACTCTTAACTTTTAAAACTGAAGTTTAAACATTTTTTAATTGAAAGCATTAAAAATGGAACGCTTACATTTTTTTATAAACTGAACACTTCTTAAATTAAAAGCTAAATTACTTTAATTAAAAAATGTTTTTTTAAATCTTTACAATGCTTCCGAATTTTATTTCAAAATCCCGAAACATTTACATACATGTTATTTTACATTTTTTTCAAATTTTAAATTATTAAAAATTTGTTTTCAGAATTCCTAAAAAAAAAAAACAATACTTAAATGTTTTCTGAAAAAAATCTTCTCCTTCGCTTTGCTGAGAATCGAACCACAGAACTTTCGGTTGCCTGCCGCGTGCTTTTCCATTAAGCTACTAGAGGGATCGAAAGAAGAATCCTTCAGATATATAAGCATTATTTTGTCAGGTGTTACGTATTCAAATTTCCTAAGGAATCTGTATCGTCATCAATGAATAACATAAATTCTTAATGTCTTTTTAAACTAGATTTTCTGAAAAAGGGTTCTTCTTTCGATCTCTTTAGTAGCTTAAGGGAAAAGCACCCGCCCGACAATCTGAAGTTCTGTGGTTCGATTCCCAGCGGAGAGTAGGAGATCTTTTTCAGAAAAAATTCAATTTTAAAAATGTTTTTCCATCTAGTCTGAAAAGATAGTAAATAATTATTTTATTCTCTGATGGTAACACACATTCATTGAAATATTTGAATACGTAACAACTGGCAAAATGATACGCGTATTTCTGAAAAAGGATTCTTCCTTCGATATCTCTAGTAGCTTAAGGGGAAAGCACCCGTTCGGCAATCAGAAGTTCTGTATTTCGATTCCCAGCGGAGAGTAGGAGATCTTTTTCAGAAAAAATTGAATTTTATAAATGTTTTTCCATCTAGTTTGAACAGACAGTAAGTAATCTTTTTATTCTCGGATGACAACACAGATTCCTTGAAAATTTTGAATACGTAAGATCCGGAAAAATAATGCCTGTATTTCTGAAAAAGGATTCTTCGTTCGATCTCTAGAGCAGCTTAAGGGAAAAGCACCCGTTCGGCAATCAGAAGTTCTGTATGTCGATTCCCAGCGGAAAGTAGATCTTTTTTCAGAAAAAATTTAATTTTATAAATGTTTTTCCATCTAGTCTGAAAAGACGTTAAGTAATTTTTTTATTCTCGGATGATAACACAGATTCCTTGAAAATTTTGAATACGTAAGATCCAGAAAAATAGTGCGTGTATTTCTGAAAAAGGATTCTTCGTTCGATCTCTGGAGTAGCTTAAGGGAAAAGCACCCGTTCGGCAATCAGAAGTTCTGTATTTCGATTCCCAGCGGAAAGTAGGAGATCTTTTTTCAGAAAAAATTTTATTTTATCAATGTTTTTCCATCTAGTCTGAACAGACAGTAAGTAATCTTTTTATTCTCGGATGATAACACAGATTCCTTGAAAATTTTGAATACGTAAGATCCGGAAAAATAATGCCTGTATTTCTGAAAAAGGATTCTTCGTTCCGATCTCCGGAGTAGCTTAAGGGAAAAGCACCCGGTCGGCAATCAGAAGTTCTGTATTTCGATTCCCAGCGGAAAGTAGGAGATCTTTTTTCAGAAAAAATTTTATTTTATCAATGTTTTTCCATCTAGTCTGAACAGACAGTAAGTAATCTTTTTATTCTCGGATGATAACACAGATTCCTTGAAAATTTTGAATACGTAAGATCCAGAAAAATAGTGCGTGTATTTCTGAAAAAGGATTCTTCGTTCGATCTCTGGAGTAGCTTAAGGGAAAAGCACCCGTTCGGCAATCGGAATTTCTGTGGTTCGATTCCCAGCGCAGCGAAAGGAAAATATCTTTTTTCAGACAAAATTTAATTTAAAAAATGCTTAAGTCATATCTCTCTATCTAGTCTGAAAAGACGTCAAGAATTTCTGTTATTCTCTGATGATAATACAGATTTTTTGAAAAACTTATATTTTGTTTATCTAATTCGTTTTTTGACCGAAACTTAAACGTTATCAGAGGATGGAGTGCAAAGAAAGCAAAACTGACAAAAGATCGGAATCTCTTCAACGATGCGACGTGTACAGAAAGCGGGGCTAATGCAAATACACCTATTTGTCGGATGTCGACAGTTCTCGTGAAGCGTTCACTTTCATCGATTATGCAGTCAGATTTATATTTATGAAGCGTATCTCCTGAAGACAGATTCATCGTTTCAACGATGGTTACTGTCGTAAACCTCCTCAGGGTCGAAGATTCCTAACCTCGCATCCGTATCTGTCCTCGAAGGCAATGCTCTTTCTTATAAAACGTTCTCTTAGAACTTAGAACACTTTAGTTTGCTCTCTGTCAATTATCAGATTCCTCCTTTTTTCTATTTCAACTACACATTTATTCCACCTAACACACAACTTGTTTATTATCATATATTATATAAATAATAATCGACAGTCTGGACAATATTCGGTCTTATATGCTCAATTTTGTACCGCAGCTTATTCGGCAATTTCTGGTGAAATGCGACTTTACAAAACTACGACAGCCCCCTCTTAGTCCTCACCTGTTTTTCTGTGATTTCTGACCCTTTCCCAAATTTCAAATTCCCGGTCATTTCCTGGGTTTTCACGGTCAGGTTTTCCCATTTACGTGGTCAACTAAAATTAACCTATTCATATTTTCAATAGTGTAATTGTAAGCCAAACAAATAAATTTTAAGCTAGTATGATGAATAATTAACTGAAATACTTGAATTTTTAACAAAAAAGATAAATTCTCAAACAATCAGATTAATTTTTAAACAAAATGATTCATTTTCTATTAAAAATACAATTTTTCAACAAAAGACATGAATTTTAACGAAACATTTAAATTTTTAATCAAAGGAGACCAATTTTGAACCAAATGGTTGAATTTTGAACTAGAAAAAAAATCAATTTTCAACGAAAATTTGAATAATTAAATTTTTCAGTAAAAAAATTATTGTTAAAAAAAATTAATTTTTAACTAAAATTATGGAATATTCAACTGGAATAGTATTTTCATTTTAAGTATCAGAAAAAAATTATTTTGAACCCAAAAAGAAACAAATAATTTTTACTAAAAAAGGTAAATTGCCATACAAAATTTTAACAATTTAGTTTTGTGTTAAGAAAAAACATTGATTTTCTTAACACATTGATTTTCTTAACACAAAACTAAATTGTTAAAATTTTGTATGGCAATTTACCTTTTTTAGTAAAAATTATTTGTTTCTTTTTGGGTTCAAAATAATTTTTTTCTGCTACTTAAAATGAAAATACTATGCCAGTTGAATATTCCATAATTTTAGTTAAAAATTAATTTTTTTTAACAATAATTTTTTTACTGAAAAATTTAATTATTCAAATTTTCGTTGAAAATTGATTTTTTTTTCTAGTTCAAAATTCAACCATTTGGTTCAAAATTGGTCTCCTTTGATTAAAAATTTAAATGTTTCGTTAAAATTCATGTATTTTGTTGAAAAATGCAATAAAAGAATTTAATTTTCGGTGAAAAATTGCTTTTTAAAGAAAACACACGTTTTCAATTAAAATTCTCATTTTTCAACCAAAAAATGAATTTTTAATTAAAATGATGAATCTTTAATACAAAAAAATAATTTTCAACAAAGGATTATATTTTTCAAGCAATTAAATTAATTTCAAACCTGAAAGATAAATTTTTAACTAAAATGATTAATAACAATCGAACGGTTAAATTTTCAGTCAAAAAAATTAACTTTCAACCAAACTGATGAATATTCTACAAAAGAAGGAGAATTTTTCACAAAGTACATAAATTTTAAAACCAATACTGTAATTTCTAAATAAAAAGACAATTTTAACCAATCATCAAACAAAAAAATTAATCTTTAACAAAAGAACTATTTAAAACACTACTTGAAGTATTTTCTTTCCCTAAAATTTGGAAGAGGGAACTTTAAAATTGTTAATTGAGTTTTTAGTCAAAAAAATTAATATTTAATCAAAGAAATGAATTTTTATCTACAATTATGTAATATTCATCTGGAATAATAATTGCATTTACAATTTCAAAACAAAATAATTATTTACCAAAAAAGAAACAAATTTTAGAACAGAATAGTTAAATTTTCAGTACAAAATTCCTTATCATCCAAAGAAAAAACAGGTTTTCAATTATACATCTTATATTTCAACCTAAAAAATGGATTCTTAATTAAAATGATGAATTTTCAACCACAAAAATTAATTTTTAACGAAAGAGTTTAACTTTTAACTAAGTAATTTTATTTCCAACCTAGAAAATGAATTTTCACTGAAATGATAGATATTTAACTGTAATATTTGAACTTTTAACCCAAAATAAGAATTTTAAAACAAGAATATTAACTTGCAAAGAAAAGGATAATTTTCTACAACAACATTGATTTTTCATAATATTTTTTTCATCCAAATTGTTGAATTTTGAACAATTAAATATTAATTTTCATTCAAACTCATAAATTTGTAACTAAAATGATAATTCTCCACTGGAATGGTTGAACTTTATAACAAAAGGATCTATTTTCAATCATAAAAACTGATTTTCTATATAAAAAGGCGAATGTTTCGCAAACTATTAAAATAATTAAAACTTTAATTTTGCTAACATCAGAAGTAAAGTTCCGATTATTAATAAAATTACCGGTCATTTCCCGGTTTTTCCTGGACAATAAAATTTCCGGTCATTTCCCGGTTTTTCCTGGGCAATAAAATTCCCGGTCATTTACCGATTTCCCGGTCAAGTCGCCACTCTGTAAAGTATCCTCTTACTCCCATGTATTTTTAATGTTACGAAATAAAAATCTTAGCCTGTTTTTACCGTTTTGAGAGCATTTCGAAGAGTGAAGTTAGCTAAAACAGAATTCCCGAAGGGAGAAACAAAAAACTTTGTGAAAAAAATCAGAAGGTTGGCAAGTAGAGCATCTAGTGGATGAAGTCACAAGTTTGATAACATGCCAAGAAGATTTTTTTGGTTAATTATTTCAAGCAAATAATGTCTGAAGGGAATCAGAACTTTTGTCAAAATTTGATCAGGAGACGACTGCAATATGGGGCTGCAATCACAGGTCGGGTCATTAGGTTTTACCTGAATAACTTTTAAAATTGCATGTTATAATAATTATTATTTTATAGCATGTCTGGGTGGTTTTTGCTTGGGTTGCTGTCTCGGATGGAATTCTCCATGTTCCGAATTACTGAAACAGAAATATGATTTTCCAACCTACCAGAGAAATCTTATCGGTGCTGCCTTGCCCCTAGGATGTCTTTTGGGAGTGATGATCGTGCCCTTTCTGGTTGATAGGATTGGACGAAAAAATACCATGTTGGCCGCGATTCCACCATTTTTTTTTGGCTGGCTTTTAATTATATTTGCCTCATCTCATGTGTCTTTGTATATAGTTGGCAGATATATCACTGGATTTTTTAGTGGCATGTACTGTGTTGTCACTCCGATTTATTGTGCAGAAATCAGTGAAAAAGAAATTCGAGGTATTTTCCAATATCTAATTAGGCTAATTAGGTGTCCGAAAATTACGTAAGAAAATGGGAGGGGAGGAGGATTTGCTAAACCCTTACTAATTCAAATGAATTAACAAACTAGTTGAACTTTTAGGAAAAAAAGATGAATTTTGAACAAATAAATTAATATTTGGTAATATTTGATATTTTAGCCAAGGAAATATTTATAATTTAAATAAAAACAATCAAATGAAATTGAAAAGGACGAATTTTTAACAAAACTGTTGAATCCTCAACCAAAACAGATTCATTTTCAACCAGATAGTTGCATTTTTAACTTAAAAAAAAATTTCAAACCAAAAATACAAATTTAGAACTTAGAAAGAATTTCCAGTCAAGAAAGAAAAAATATTTCAAGCCAATTGTGAAATTTTCCAACCAGAAATGACAATTTTCAACCTAAAAATACGAACTTTAAACAAAAAAGTTAATTTTTTAGAAAGTTCAATTTTTAACGAAAACAGATGACAATTGTACCAAAAAGTAAAATTTCAAAAAAATAGTTAAATCCTCAGCCGCAGCAGATTTATTTTTAAAGAACATAATTGCATTTTTAACCGAAAAAGATCAATTAAAAAAATGAATTTTCAACAAAGAACAAAATTTCAATCAATAAAAAAACCAAAAATTTCATTCAAAATGTTAAATTTTAAACCAAGAAGACTTATTTTCTACTAAAAATGAAGAATTTTCAATAAATTAGATAAATATGAAACGCATAGTTGGACACTTAAACTACAAAAGATACATTTTTTACCAGAAAAAAAATGAATTTTCAACAAAGAAAAATTCTTCAGTCAAATAAAAAACACAAAATTTCATCAAAAATGTTGAATTTTAAACCAAGAATATTAATGTTCTACTAAAAAATACGTATCTTCAATAAATTAAATAATTTTTCAAACACTCTGTTTGATTTTCAAACTAGAAGAGATGAATTTTTCACAAACAAAAAAATAAAATTTCTACAAAGAAAAATTTTTCAGTCAATAAAAAATAAAAAATTTCATCCAAAATGTAAAAGTTTAAACCAAGAAGATTCATTTTCTATTAAAAAGTAAGAAGAATCAATAAATTACATAAATTTCGAACACTTGGTTCGATTTAAACTATACGAAACATTAATTTTTTACCAATAGAAAATGAATTTTCAACAAAGAAAAAATTTTTCCTGCAATAAAAAACAAAAAATTTCATCTAAAATGTTGAACTTTAAACCAAGAAGATTTAATTTTTCTAACAAATACGAATCCATAAATTATATAAATATCAACCACATAGTTGGATTTTTAAACTACAAAAGATACATTTTTTACAACAACAAATTAATTTCAAACAAAGAAAACAATTTCAGTCAGTAAAAAACCAAAAAATTCATCGAGAATGTTGAATTTTAAACCAAGAAGATTAATTTTCTACTAAAAAATACGGATCGTTAATAAATTACATAAATGTTCAACCACACAGTTTGATTTTTAAACTACAAAAGAATATAAGCAAAAACAACAACAAAAAAACAAAGAATAGTAAACCAAATAGTTAAATTAAAAAACGAGCAAATTAATTGACTACCTAAAGAGATGAATTTTATCATCAAAAAGAATAATTTTCAACAATAGTTGAATTTGTAAGCCAAAAAGATAAGCTTTCTATAAAATGATTAAAGTTTAAACCAAAAAAAAATGAACTTTTAGCCACGAAGGATCAATTAGGGGAAGTAAGGGGAAGTGAGAGGAAATTAGAGAAGGAGCAATAGGGGAAGTAAAGGAAAATGAGGAAAGGGTAACTATGGGAATTGAGGGGTATTTCGGGAAGGGGGTGTGAGAGCTGTGGAAAGGGAATAAGGGAAGGTGAGTGTTACCTGGGGAAGCAACAGTGAGGGGGAAATAAAGGATGAAAAAGAATAGGGGGAGGTTTGATCTTAAAAGGCTATCAAAACCATTATTTTGGGCACAAGGCTCCTATTTTGACTAATTGTTTGGTACAGGATTCAACTATTTTGCCAGAAATTCGCCTTCTCTAAATAGAAGTTGGGAGGAAACATGTAGTGAAAGTAGAGGAAGTGAGGGGAGGTGCACTAGGGTAGTGAGTGTGAACTGGGTAGGGGAAGTAGAGAAGAATAAAATAGGGCAAGGGACGGAAATTCGAAGGAAAAATTAGAAGAGGGATAGTAAGGGAAGGGAGGAAAAGTGAGAGAAGGATAATTATGAGAGTGGAAGGGAAGTAGGCGATAAAAGAGGGCATAGGGAAGGGACTGTAGATTTGAAAGATTTAATTGACGTGAGGTAACAGAATATGAAAATAGAGAAAGTAGTGGAAGGACTGGAAGAGAGTGGAAGTACTGGAAGGGTGGGGAAAGTGAGGGGAGGTGCACTACAGAAGTGGGAGCGTATAGGATAGGTGAATTTAGGAAGAAAGTAGGGGAAGGGGCAGGAAGTAAACGAAAAAGTTAGAGGAGGAATAATAGGTAAAGGAAGGAAAAGTTCAGGAGAAGAATTATGAAAGTGTAGAGGAAGTAGACGAAAAGAGAGGACGAAGAAAAGTACAGTATAAAGCGGGAGACTTAAAAAATATAATTAAACGTCTGAATAGGATACGAAACTATTGTCTTGACTCATTTTTTGAAATATTTTTTATTCAAATACAGATTCACTGGGTGTATTCTTTCAATTGCTCCTCGTAATTGGCATTCTCTATGCTTTTTGTACCGGATATATTAAAGATGTTGTGTGGATTTCGATTCTGAATGGAGTTACTCCCTTGGTTTTTGGAGTAATCATGTTATTCATGCCCGAGAGTCCTTTTTATTACATCATGAAAGAAAGAGGAGAGGACGCTCAAAAAGCCTTGCAAAAGTTTCGAGGAAAGGATCACGACTGTGAAGCTGAAATTCAAGAATTCCAAGTTAGTTTTGCCTTAATTAAAAGGATTGCTACAAAGTCCCAATTTCAAAATTCTTTCGCATTTTTGTAAACTAAATTAATTTTCTCAACAGAATGTCGTGGCTTTAGATAAAGCAGAAGCTTTGAGTTTCAAGTACATGTTCAAAAAGTCCTTAAGGAAAGTGCTTTGCGTTGCTTACGGTTTGATGATAGCACAACAGTTATCTGGAATCAATGCCATCATTTTTTATGGTGTTACCATTTTTGAGGCTACTGGTACTGAAATGGATTCTCTGACACAGAATGTCTGTGTGGGAGTGGTACAAGTCATATCTTGTACTTTTGCTGCTGGAATCGTCGACAAGGTCAGATTAATACACGGCAAAAATTTGTCCGGAAGAAAGTCACGAACTTGTAGCTACTTCTCGGATATGAGAACAAACTTAAAAATTGAATCCTAATTTAATTTTGTTTGAATATAAAAATAAAACACGCACATTCGTCACACACGCACGAAGCGTGTGTGTCGCCAGCTCATGCATTCTCTCAGAATTCTTTCCAATTTTGTCCGAGACTTAGTTGTTAATTCGTGATTTTCTTGAAAACAAATTTTTTCCATGAAGTGAATAAATAAAGTATAATTTTTTTCGATCGATTCTATTTTTCGTACTTTGCAGGTGGGTAGAAAGTCTTTGATGGTCGTTTCAGAAATTGTGATGTGTGTATGTCTCGTCGCATTGGGAATATTTTTTTCTGTACAAAAACATAACCCTGATATGTTGGAAAAACTCGACTGGCTTCCACTCTCTTCGTGTTGCATTTACATAGGAGCATTTTGCATTGGAGCAGGTGCAATTTTATTATTTTCATTATTTTATTTACGATCTATTAGGGTAAAAATATTATAAGATATTCAAATTTTTTTTCTAATTCAATTTTAATTCACCCTGAATTCTTACATAGCAATTTATCCATAATTCTTTCAAGTTCTTTTTTCCTTATAATTTTTATTCCTTACAATTTTGTTCATTTCGAATTCTTCTAAATTTCCAGGTGCCACTTAAGTCCAATGAATTTTTAGAATTAAAATTGTTTTCGTTTAATTCATCTTGAAGTATTTGAACTAAACTCGAATTTCTTAGGCCGACGTCACACACGCACGAAACGTGTGTAACGACTGGGCGTGTTTTTTTTATATTCGAATAAAATTGAATTTAGATTCAATATTTCTGAATTAGGTCCCATTCCATGGTCATATATGGGTGAAATTTTTCCAACGAAGATAAAGGGAACAGCATCTTCGAGTGCAGCACTTCTCAATTGGATTCTGGCCTTCGTGGTTACGATTTCATTTGAAAGTATCGCTGAGGCAATTGGAAATGATGTGATAATTTATATATTTGCAATTATCTGTGCTCTAAGTGCAGTCTTTTTATTATTTTCAATGGTGGAGACCAAAGGAAAGACTTTCAGTGAAATTCAGGAAGCTTTTGGTATCATGGAAAACTAGAAATAACACTCCTTTGTTCCTCTTTAAGCGAAGAAAATTGTTGTATTGTATTGAGAAGTTTTGTAATTGGAGTCACAATAAAAATTTTTATTATTTAGTTAGTTTTTTAAACAATTATTTATTAGAATACTTCGAATGCAAATTATGCTTGATTTAAACGTTTGAAAAACAACAAAAATGGTATTTATAAAAAAAACTCAGTTTAGATCTTCAGATTTAATTTTCTCGTGAGAGAGTTATTTTTTTGGATCAAATCTTTTTTATTTTCATTCACCGAGTCCAAATTTAACTAATCCAGTTAAACATTCCTTATTTTAGTTGCAAACGCTTTTTTCTTAGTATAAAATATCACCGGCCTTCTACTCACCTTGAAAAATATAGATTTTAAAAAATGCGAAGTACTTAGAAGGATCTGTAATATGGAAAATTATACCTTGAACCTTACAATCGCTTGTGAAAAAACATGTAATAATCATTGCTCCTAATACTAACTATGAATTCCATACAATTTCCAAGCCCCGTAATCAAAGGATCGCGTCATTGAACGTCAGGAATGTAAGAATATCCACAAATAAAAAAAAAATCCCTTGAATCATTTAACTAAGATCTTTCACTGATCCTAACTCTTTAGAAAAAATATCCAACCTTGACCTCTCTAGTTTTTCCTGATAAATTTAAGTCTAATCAAAGGCCTGACGAGTTATCTTTTAGCTTCCGTCGAGGCTGTTACAGCAAGGTGAATAAATCGCCGGTAGAACTTGTTGCAGAAATGTATGTGAGAACCCGATGTCTCGGCGGAGAATGTGCCACTGCCAATTTCCTGGAGGCGCTGGATCACCGGGTAAAGCACGCACCTACTTTCTATTTGTTTCCCGTCAATTAGCAGGCGACCCTGATATCGTGAAACTGATTGTAGCGCGACTCGGTAGTAGCAGGCCGTTTTTATAATTCTAGATTCTCACCTTACTGACACCGAGACCGTTCGACAGCTCAAGTAGTTCGTGCCCGTGCTAAGTTTCTAGAATGTTCTGGATGTCGTAAAATAAGACTGCACAATTACGAGAACCGAATACTGCGTATACAGATTTAAGGGCATGTGATGCTTAGAAAATTATCGATTTTACCAGTTTTAAGTTCCGACGGCTTTTTTTCTTTAATAATCAATATTTTGTCTTAAAAATTTGGGACAAGATAGCGACCATGCTAACGGACGTTCTCACACACTTTGTTTTTAGTGTAATTCAAAAAAGTTTTAATTTAGCAAAATCTGATTAATTTGCATAGCGCTTAGTAATTATTATCGATTTTACCAGTTTTAGGTTCCGACGGCTTTTTTTCCTAAATAATCAATATTTTGTCTTAAAAATTTGGAAAATGATAGCAAACATGCTAACGGACGTCCCCGCACACTTTATTTGTGTTTTTTTTTTTTTTTCAACAAATTTTTTGATATTGCTAACAACGTGTGTATATTTGAAGGTTATGTATGTTACAATTCTCCTGTGCGTTACTTCCAAACTACACAATATTTTTGGCCGAAAACTTTGGTCTTGCAAATAAACATAGTAACTAATCTCCCGGAACTAACCTTGTTTGCACGCAAACAAAAAAGTTTATTTCATAAATAATTTCCCCGTGGCGAAAAATTTAACATTAGTTTCGAAGTTTCATGCTGTTTCGTACGCCCTTTACGCCGAAAATTTCAAAATTTATCTATCTACATTACCAGATAGGCTGGTAAGATAGTTTATTGCACCATAATTATTCTAGAGTGCTTACCGACAGAATCGGTACAATAGAGACCTACATTATCGGAATGACAGAGAACTAAAAATCACCCTAACCACAAAATATACACATGCATAAAATTTGGTAATTAGCACAATAACATTTTTTTGTTATTATCCCTGAAAAAAGAGTCCGGGGACGTCCGTTATGATATTTTATAGCATCTCTGAATTCAGTTTTTAAAAACTTTCATTTTTGTGGAAAAAAAGCCGTCGAAACGTACCCGATTGACCACACGACAAAGTATCACATGCCCTTAAGGATATTTATCATTTCTAGGCCGATAAGGTAGGAATCTAGAATTAGAATAACGGCTTGCCCATCCACTTATAAAGTGAAGCTGATGATGAGAATACTTTGGGTAAAGTTAGCGTGTTTTGGAGCTGGAAAAGGGGCACTATGATGAGGAAGAGCCTTGGAGCGAACTCTGCGCCTGCGGAGGGCTGGAAACGGGATAAGAGGATGAGCAGGACACTTCAGGAGAAATATGCGTGTGTGAAGAGAAGATAAAGAGACACAAGGATGTAGATATTAAACCAAAACAGGAGGCTAGAATAAAAAAACTGCCTGCCGTTCCATATATAAAGTGAAGCTGATGATGAGAATACTTTGGGTAAAGTTAGCGTGTGCAGAGAGCCAGAAAAGGGGCACTATGATGAGGAAGACACTTGGAGTGAACTCTGCGTGTGTGGAGAGCTGGAAACGGGATAAGAGTATGATAACACATCGGGTCAAGTTTGCTTGATTGGAGAGAAGAATACTTGGGTGAACTTAGCGTGTGCGGAGAGCTGGAAAAGGGACACTCTGATGAGGAGAACACTTTGGGCGAAGTCAGCGATGAGGAAACTTTGATTGGAGACTGTGCGTGTGGAGATCTAAAAAAGGGGCACTATGATGAGGACATTTTGGGTGAAGTGTGCGTGCGTGAAGAATTGGAAAGGGAGCACTAGGACGAGAAGGATACTTTGGGAAAGGTCTGAGTGTACAGAAAGCTGGAAAAGGTACAAGAGGATAAGTAGGACATTCTTTGGATGAAGTCTGCGTGTGTGGAGAGTTGCAAAAGGGGCAAGAGGTTGAGGAGGACACTTTGGGTGGCACAGAGATAAAAAAAAAGGACAAGAGAATAAGGAGATCACTTTGGGCGAAGTTTGCGAGTGTGGAGGGTTGAAAAAAACGAAGATGAAGATATTTTGGGTGAAGTCTGTGTGTGTGTGGAGAGCTAGAAAAAGGAAACAAAATAGTAATTCTCAACCAGAAAAGATAAATTTTAAACCGAGTTAGGAGTCTAGAATTAGAAAAACGGCCTGCCCTTCTACTTTTAAAGTGAAGCATCATTACAAGTTATAACGATGCTTCACTTCCCATAGTGGACCAAACGATCGAGCCGCTCTGCAATCAGCTTCACGATTTCGTTTCAAACTCCAGGGGCTTTCTTCCCACGAGAAAAGAAACGAGCTCTCCCTCCGTCGTGAATCGTGAAAAACTCGTCTGCTCCACTTCGTCCCTCGAGTTTCTCATGGTATCATTTTTTTGCAAAATGCATTCGGCGACACGAAACAGCGCCTCTCACATCTGGACAGACAGGCTTCCAACTCCTCTGTCCTCAAACAAGTATCAGATGTTGCCTCTTCTTTTCAAAAAAAAAAAATATGTGCGCCACTTTTGAATCTTTTGTAGTCTTTATTCCGTTTTCAATTAAACTTTTCAATCAATTGTGGGTATACTGTAGACCACAGAAAAAAATTTGATTGTAGCTTTTCTTATATTTGACGTGATGATTCAAAGAGTAATGATAAATTAAAAAAATAATAAGCAGAGACGAGCTGCACACTGCGGGGCATAATTTTGCCGGGAACAAAAAGATGGTCATTAAGCGGCAGTTTCAAGACGTCGTAAATACTGGGAAATAAACAAACGGCAATAGACACACACGTTCAGTTTTATGTGCACATAAATTCCAAAATGTTTAATCGCTCCTAAATCAAGTGACTGACACCCACAAACGGCATCCAGATGAAAATTAGAAAGTCGATTACTTATTAAGGCTTAGACATTAACCATTAACTAATGTTAAAACATAAAATGTAATAAACCATGTACAGTTTCTTTAGACAGAAATCTACATTAGACAGTGAGAATTAGTTTGAATTATAAAGGAAATATTTTTAATTTAAAAGACACTATGAATTTTCAAAGAAAGATTTGATTTTCAACAAAATAGTTCATTTTCAACCAAAAATAGTTGGATTTTCTTATTGGGTTCTATCAATTCAGTTCGAATTTAAGAAAAAAACAATTAGAAAAAGTCGACTTTCTTGAAAACACGAAAAAAAAAAAAAAGAAATTCTCTTTGAAAAAGGAAAAGAAGTTTGACAAGGAACAGAGTGAAAAGTCTCTTCGCTGTTATTCATCCGAGTGATTGATCGACTTGATAATAAAATTTGAAACCAGTTGCGTCCACCTTCCTAAATCGGGATGCGAAAATCGTCCAATTCGTCCCATATTCGCTCGAATAATTTTTCAGGATTCCCGAAGGCATCTTAGAGGGAGGAGACCTAGAATGATCCCTCTTTTACCATAACAAGGATAAGTTCGATCCCTTTCTCACGCCCGGTTACTTCGGCTAACGACATTCAAATTCTATTAGGCAACCACGAGATGCGCCTGACAAGGTGCCAACTCACAAATTACCGATCCTCTTAACGATGTGTTTCCCTAATCCTGAAATGCAAATCACAAAACGAGCGGGTTGATTATCCTGTGGATGCGAGTGAGAGTCTAATGTTATCTAAGCCTCTCGGAATTCCTTCCTTCGATGTTGGACCCGTAAGTGCAAGGATAAAATAACTGGTTGCTTGCCTTCGAATAAATTAACTATTTTTTATGAATATTTACAGTGATCTGCGATTTAAATTCCCGACCATAAACCACATTATTATTCCTTAGCTTAGATAAATTTGTTTCTAAAATTACTAACTGAACTTTCAAATCCTAGAATATTTAGAATATCTCTTACTTTACAGGCCAAAATGATCTTAAAACCGGAGAAATAGGGCGATTTTTCACGAAAATGCGGTGAAGACATTTTAGGCGAATTATGCGTGTGTGGAGAGCTGAAAAAGGGGCATAATGATGAAGGGCACTTTGGCTAAACTATGAGTTGGTGGAGAGCTGAAAAAGGGACGTTGATTATGAAACTTTGGTTGAAGACTACGTATGTGGAGATCTGGAAAAGGGGCACTATGATGAGGACACTTTCGGTCAACTCTGCGTGTGGTAAGAGTTGGAAAAGGTGCACATTGATGATGAGACTTTAGGTGAAGTTTGTGTATGTGGAGAGCTGGAAAAGGGGCATAATGAGGAAGGGCACTTTGGCTAAACTATGAGTTGGTGGAGAGCTGAAAAAGGGACGTTGATTATGAAACTTTGGTTGAAGACTACGTATGTGGAGATCTGGAAAAGGGGCACTATGATGAGGACACTTTTGGTCAATTCTGCGTGTGGTAAGAGTTGGAAAAGGTGCACATTGATGATGAGACTTTAGGTGAAGTTTGTGTATGTGGAGAGCTGGAAAAGGGGCATAATGATGAAGGGCACTTTGGCTAAACTATGAGTTGGTGGAGAGCTGAAAAAGGGACGTTGATTATGAGACTTTGGTTGAAGACTACGTATGTGGAGATCTGGAAAAGGGGCACTATGATGAGGACACTTTCGGTCAACTCTGCGTGTGTGAAGAGTTGGAAAATGTGCACGATGATGATGACACTTTAGGTGAAGTTTGTGTGTGAGGAGAGCTGAAAAAGGGATGAAAGTGTGAGTAGGACACTTTGGGTTCAGTATGCGTGTGTGGAGACATGAAAAAGATACATGAGGATGATGAGGTTATTTTGGGTTAAATATGCGTATGCGTAGAGATGGAAAAGGGGCAGGATGACAAGGGGAATACTTTCGCTGAAGTCTGCCTGTGTGGAAAGCTAGAAAAGAGACGCGAGAATAAGGACACTTTGGGTTACGACTGCGTGTGTGAAGAGACGAAAATGAGACAAGAGGATAATGATACTTTGGGCGAAGTATAAGTGAGTGAAGATCTGGAAAAGGGGCACTATAATGAGGACACTTTGGATGAAGTTTGCGTGTGTGGAGAGCTGGAAATACTGTAATGAGGTCACTCTGGATGATTTTGCGAGTGTGAAGAGCTAGAAAAAGGAAACAAAATGGTAATTATCGACCAAGGAAGATAAATTTGTAAACCGATAGTTGAATTTTCCACCCATAGAAATTAATTTTTAATCAAATAAGGCACGAACTGCTACAGCTGTAGAATGATCTCGATGTCGGTAACATGTCGATAATAGGAATCATGGATTAGAACCGGCCTTACAAATGTACTTTTCTCTAAAAAATATAAGGAAAGAGGTAAAAGAAAATGTCTGTAAAAAAAAAAATTAAACATGTTGGAGAGGATCAAGAGAAACATTTATTTTCTTTGTTCGGATTAGCAAACATACCCTGAACTTGTTTTATTATGATTATATTGAGAGTAATGACTCAAGGTTAAGGAACACTCAAGGGTGGCATCCGAGTTGGCTGATTGATCACATCCGTCCCTTAAGTGATGCTTAACCTTAATGGTGAATTCGACTTACTTGCAGTGGTGCGGACTAATACAATTTTTCTGATAATTTATTGACAAGAGTTTCGGAAACTAGGAAAGTCCGAGTTACCATAACCAATATTTTTTATCCTGTGTCTAGGAAGATTTCTAACTTCACTTTTAAGTATAAAAACAAACTTTTACATCCAGGAGATCAATAATGTTAATGCAAACAAATTTTTTTTGAGTTAATAATTGCATAAAGTTTTAAAAAATTTCGAAAAATAATTGCATTCTTTAACAGAAGTGCCAATCGTGGCGTCACTCCGAGAGCTGATCTTTCTGGATATTTTTAGAGAAAATTAATAATTATCGCACTTTGAGAATTTTTTTTTAAAATGTGAAGCAAATTGCAAATAGAGGAGTTGATGGTAAGTGAAGACCCCCTTCGAAGAACGCTAAGTGGCCGTGAGTCTTCATAATAGCCCTTTCAGAATCACCCTTCCACTCTCATCACTAAACGGACCAACTCCATCGACCACGAGGAAAGCATATTTGCATATAAATATGCCATCCCAAGATCCTCCAAAATCAGCTTCTTGCCTCCATCCTTGACTTTTTCGAGAGAAAAAAAAATACGGTTTTGTTAGGGACGACGCATAGTTAGAAAAAAATACTTTTTTTACAAAAAACGAACTATTCATGAAAAAATAGCAAAATGTGCATTTGTTTATAAAAATTGTTTAAATATTTAATATACAGTAACTATTTTTGAATAATTTTAAGCGCACATTATCGGTTTGTGGCCATTTTAAATCAATTTTAAAATCTTAGAAGAATTGGTATTACTGAAAATTTAGGCAAAAAAAGTTTAAATTTTGGCGTTAAAAAAACAAATTTTTTTTCGGATTTAAATATTCAGAGTGGAAGGTTAATAACGCGAATATATGCAAAAAATTATTATTTAATAGGGCGGAGTGAAAAACGTTAAAATAATTCGAATCGTTTCGACCCAATGTAAAAAGTTTTTTATTTGACATCCGAAAAATGTAATAAAAAATGAAACCGGTTAATATCTTCAGTTTTTTGTCTTTTTTTTATTTATTTAAAAATTGAAATTTTCGAAAAATCCATAATAGCGGGCCACAATTTATAAAACGAAACTGATAGCCAAATATTGCTTTTTGAAGTCTTTCGGGTAAATGATTTCAAATCCAAATTCAAAATGACGGATTCAATATGGCGTCTAAAATTGTAAAAAAAAACAGGTATGACAAAAAATTACTACTCAGGAGTTTTTTGGTCGCTGATTTCAAATACTAAGTCAAAATTTAAAAAAAAGTCCAAATTTAGAACATTCAAAATGGCGATTTAATATGGAGTACTGAAATTGTGAAACAAAACCAATTAGACTAGAAATTGTCACTCGGGGTCTTTGAAATTGCTGATTTAAAATTCAGTTAAAATTTCAAAATTCGAAATTGCGGATCCAGTTTCGCTGATTAAAATTGTAAAACGAAACCGATTTGTCTAAAAACTATTACTCGACATTTTTTCGAATTGGGAATTTCAAATTTAAAAGATAACATTTCAAAACTCAAAATGGCGGATTCAATATGGCGGACCACAATTGTAAAACGAAACAAATTTGACTAAAAGTTGTTACTCGTGGGTTTACGGAATCGCTAATTTCAAATCCAAAGTTAAAATTTCAAAGTGGCGGAACCAATATGACGGACTAAAATTGTAAAACGAAACCGATTTGTCTAAAAACTATTACTCGAGTTTTTTTCGTGACGGTAATTTAAAATTTAAAAATAACGGCGGTTTTTGAGTCGTTAATTAAAAATCCAGACAAAATTTAAAAGTTCAAAATGTCGCATCCAATATGGCTGAATACAATTTTTAAACAAAACAAATTTGATTAAAAATTGTTACACGGGGGTTTTTCGGGTCACTAAATTCAAATTCATAGTTAAAATTCAAAATGGCCGATCCAATATGGGAGACAACAATTTTAAAACGAAACCGATTTGACTAAAAATTAAAACTCTGGGATTTTCTCAAGTCGCTAATCTCAAATTCAGTGTCAAAACTTCAAAATTCAAAATGGTGGCTCCAATATGGCGGACTAAAATCATAAAACGAAACCGATTTGACTAAAAATTATTACTCAGGGGTTTTCCGAGTCGCTGATTTCAAATCCAGAGTCAAAATTTCAAAATTCAAAATGGCGGAGCTAATATGGCAGACTAAAATTGTAAAACGAAAGCGATTTGTCTATAAATTGTAATTCGGGGGCTTTTCGAGTCGCTGATTTCCAATCTAAAGTCAAAATTTCCAAAATTTTAAAAGTTGCACCATTTTGGGACAGAATTTGCAATAACAAAAAACATCTACTGTGCGACGTCGACGTTTTTCAATCATCAGGAATGTCAACAGTAATCGAGAAATGTTTCACTAAACTCTCGGTGAATTCAATGTCAGCATGAGACTTATAATTAGCATTCAGTCTAGTAAATTCGTGTTAGCTGAACAAAGTACACACTCGCAAGAAAATCGTCTAGTATCAAACAAGAGAGGGGCAAAGGGACGAATTTTGGCGAGTAACTCGAGCGAGAGAATGTTACGAAAACACCAATTATCCGAATGCTAGAAAGAGAAACTTCTAGTTGCTCATTCGACGATTCAGCGGATGCTTAACGACGTCGGTTAGGGCTAATTACCGTCTGAGTTGCCCTTTCGCTAGGAAATTCCACTTATTCATTCCCACAGACTTACTTCACTTATTGAAAGGCCCCGCTTTGAAGTTTTTTAATTGACATATTTCAGACTGTGGTCTTATTCACTATTTTGCATCTATAAAAAGTAAAGAAATGTAATCTGTTCTATTACAAGTTCAAAATTTAACCCGGAAACGAACCAAAATTGTCCTCAGCGTCGGCAAATGCCGGTAACAGGAATTTACTTGTAAGATTGTTTTCTTTTTTTCTTTTATTGGTTTGAGTTGCAATTTAATCTGGTTGAATTCTAAATTAATCTGTTTTGGTGGATGATTTAACTATTTTGTTGAAAAATCGTCTTCTTGGTTGAAATCAACTTTTTTATTTCAAATTTAAATCCTTTTTGATTTAAACATCAACTATCAGGTGTTTTGTTGAGAATTTGTCTTTTTTTATTAAAAATTCAAGTGCTTGGTTTAAGATTAAACAGTTTTAAAAAAGTCATTTTTTTGTTGAAGTTTTATATTTTTTTGGTAATTCAATTATTTGTTTAAAAAATAAACTATTTTTATGTTAATAAAACTATTTGGTAGAAAAATAAATATTCCCTTTTTGGTTTCAAATTGATAATTTTTATCTAAAAATTCATTTATTTGGTTAAAAATTCGCTTTTTGGTTAAAAATCCACTTTTTTTAATACTTTCTTTTCTCGTTGTAATCAACTGTTCTCTTATCACAAATTTAAATCTTTTTTGGTTTAATCATCAACCATCGTAGTTTTCGTTAAAAATTCATTTATTTTTTTGCTTGGAAAATTAACTACTTGATTTAGAATTAAATTACTTTTTTTTCATTAATTTTTTCGTAAAAAATTCGCATTTTTTGTTGTCAATTCAACTATGTATTTGGTTACAAGAAACTATTTCGCAGAAAATTAAATATTCCCATTTTTGTTTGAAATGCATACTTTTGAGTTAAAAATTCATTTAATTTGTTAAAAATTCGTCTTTTGGTTGAATTGTTTTAATCAACTGTTTTTTTATTTCAAAATTGAATCTTTTTTGGTTTAAATATCAAAGATCAAATGTTTCGTTGAGAATTCATATTTTTGGTTAAAAAATCAGCTACTTGGTTTAAATGTTTAAAGTTAAATTACTTTTTAAAAAATTCTTTTTTGTATTAAACATTAATATTTTTGCAAGCAATTCGGGCGATTTGTTAAATATAAAATCATTTTTACGAAAATGATAATATTTGATAGAAAAATAAATATTCCTTTTATGGTTTGAAATTGATACTTTTTAGTTAAAAATTAAATATTCCGGCTTTGGGTTTTTGATACTATTTATTTCAAAATTAATTTAATTTGTTAAAAATTCGTTATATTTTTAATTAGTATCAAAATCGTTAAAATGTTTCAAAATTTTATTTCAAAATCTTGAAACAGTTCAATGTTCTAAATTTTTTTTAATTTTGTTGAAATTTAAAAAAAAAATCAGAACTTCTGAACAACTTTTAAAATGATTCGAATTTTTCGTAAATTTTTTCCGACACTTTTTTTAAGTGTTTAATTAATAACAAGAAAATCTTGCAAATTTAAAAAAAAAATCTTAAAATCTTCCAGATTATTTTTCAACAACTTTGGAAATCCTTTGAAATATTTTCGAATATTAAAAAAATATATATATTTCAAAATGAAAAAATGTTTTCAACTCTCCTAGGAACCTTATGAAAATGTTTTTCTTCTTTTGAAACCTTTCACAATTCTTAAAAAGTTTCTTATTTGTTGTTTAATCTTCAAAAATCCACATTTTGTTTTAAATTAACTTGTAATTTTTTTCAAAACTTCTAAATACCTTTTAAAAATACAACATTTTTTCTACAAATAGTAAGTGTTCAATTGCTATCAATTGCTATTTAAGCACCAAAATTCACCAATTTCACTTGCAAATTAAACATTTTTTTTTTTAAATAACAATCAAAATTGTAACGTTTAAAGTTTAAAAGCTCTTCGAAATTATTACAATTGAAGGCATTCCATGTCAAAAAATTCAGATTCAAATTATTCAATTTTAAATATTTAGTTTCAATTTATTCATCATAAATAAAGAGTCAAATTTGCGAAGTATTAAACTATTATTTTTTTCTTAATTAAAAAATTTGAAATTAAATGAATTAAAAATTGAATATTTTCGACTGAAACATTATTTCAAGCTGACTGAAAGCCTTTAATTACAAATACATTATTATTAAGTTTTTTAAACTAAAAATAGTTTATAAAACTTAAATCGAACGTTTGCATTTTTTTAATTACCAATACTTTCTAATTAAAACGGTTTAATTTTAAACGTTACAGTCTTCAAATACATAGTTTTGAACGGATTTAGAATCGTTTTGCCAAATCAATTATTGTTCCCTTTTAAAAATAATTAATTTCTATTTGCAGTTAATAAACTAAAAACGGTTTTTATCAAAAAATTTCTACTTCAAACGCTTGTAATTTTTAATTATTTAAGTGTTCAAACTGTATTTCAAAATTCGTTAAATTAAAAATTAAAATGGAAAATGTTTAGAGCAGAAGATTTTCAAATTATGCATTGTAAAATGAATGACAGATTTTTCTTCTAAAAATTTGTAAAATTCCCGGTGAAACAAAAAATTCAGTGTCATTTCACGGCTTTTTTCGCGGTCTCAAAAAATTCCCGGTCATTTCCCGCTTTTTGTTGTTAACGAAACTATTTATTTATTTGTTTTTAATTCGTCGTATTTAACTTAAATTTATTCAAAAGAATTTTATTTGCCTACGATATGTATGTATTTTTTTTAAATGGGGTTATAATTGGGTTAACAGTAAAAAAGTGAGCGAGTGGACATAGTGCCCTTGATATGCCGTTAGAGGCTCGCCCTGTATTCGTGCCGCGCAGACACGAGCCTTTTAAAGTCCTTGACCGATTCTGCAAAGATGCTATGGAAAGGCGAAATGGGGTGGTGCCCCCTATTGCATACGCCATTGCAAGAGCAAGAGACAGCCGCGGAGCGAGCGGCAACGACCTCTTTCAAGGCAGCAAAGCCAGCCAGTCAGCCAGCCAGCACCTTATGTAAGCCTCTACTCTGGGAGGCCTTCTCGCGTGTAACTTACACACCTCGAACAAACAATTAACAGTTTTAGTAATTCTCTTCTCATATTAACGAGTTCCTTGAACTGTGACCTCGTCATTTCAATTTCAATTTTTCGCGTCAAATCGCTATTGACGGAACTAATCTTGTTGACCAATTATGAAGCATCGTTACGACGCATCATTTCAGAGAGAAAACGAAATCAGAGTTTAAACACAGTCCCCGAGATATCCCCGAGAAATTCCCGAGATTTTATTTCTCGAAAGTTAAATAAAAAAGCTCCAAACAATTAAATAAAAATATAAAAAAGTTAAAATAAAATTGAAATAATAAATAAAAATAAAATAAAAAAATTAGCTAATATCTAATAATATCCCCGAGACAAGTTTTATAAATACGCTGCAAACACTTGTAAACAACAATTATCCGACGACGGATAATTTTTATCCGCCTTGTGATAAAAATAATCTGTATAAAAATACAAAATTAGCTAATATCTGGTAATATTCCCGAGATATTATTTATCTAAAGTTTGGATAAAAACACTCCAAAAAAATGAAAACTACAATTATCCGGCTTGGGATAAAAATAATCTACTATAATCTGTATAGAAATAATTAGCTAATATCTGGTAATATCCCCGAGATATTATTTATCTAGAGTTGGAAAAAAACACTGCAAACAATTGAAAACTACAATTATCCGCCTTGTGATAAAAATTATCTGATATAATCTGTATAAAAATACAAACTTAGCTAATATCTGGTAATATCCCCCAGATATTATTGATCTAAAGTTGGAAAAATACGCCGTAAACAATTGAAAACTACAATTATCCGACGACGGATAATTTTTATTTGTCTTGTGTTCAATATAATCAAATATAATCTGTATAAAAATACAAAATTAGCACATATCTGATATCTCTCAGATATTATGCATCTAAAGTTGGATAAAAACGCTGCAAACAATTAGAAACTGCAATTATCCGACGACTGATAATGTATATCCGCCTTGTGATAAAAAAATATGTAATATAATCTGTATAAAAATACAAAATTAGCTAATATCTGGTAATATTCCCGAGATATTATTTATCTAAAGTTTGGATAAAAACGCTCCAAAAAAATGAAAACTACAATTATCCGGCTTGGGATAAAAATAATCTACTATAATCTGTATAGAAATAATTAGCTAATATCTGGTAATATCCCCGAGAT
>NC_046660.1:23767937-23770841 GCF_010883055.1 Belonocnema kinseyi
AGATATTATTGATCTAAAGTTGGAAAAATACGCCGTAAACAATTGAAAACTACAATTATCCGACGACGGATAATTTTTATTTGTCTTGTGTTCAATATAATCGAATATAATCTGTATAAAAGTACAAAATTAGCACATATCTGATATCTCTCAGATATTATGCATCTAAAGTTGGATAAAAACGCTGCAACCAATTAGAAACTGCAATTATCCGACGATTGATAATGTATATCCGCCTTGAGATAAAAAAATATGTAATATAATCTGTATAAAAATACAAAATTAGCTAATATCTGGTAATATCCCCGAGATATTATTCATCTAAAGTTCGGATAAAAACGCTCCAAAAAATTGAAAACTACAATTATCCGGCTTGGGATAAAAATAATCTCATATAATCTGTGTAAAAATACGAAATTAGCTAATATCTGGTAATATCCCCGAGATATTATTTACCTAAAGTTTGGTTAAAAACGCTGCAAAAAATTGAAAGCTACAATTATCCGACGTCGGATAATTTATACCCGCCTTGTGATAAAAATGCTCTGATATAATCTGTATAAAAGTGCAATATTAGGTAACATCTGATAATATCCCTCAGACATTATTTATCTAAAGTTGGATAAAAACGCTGCAAACAATTAAATACTCCAATTATCCGACGACCGACAATGTTTATCCGCCTTGTGATAAAAATTATCTGATATAATCTGTAAAAAATACAAAATTAGCTAATATCTAATAACATCCCCGAGATATTATTTATCTAAAGTTTGGATAAAAACGCTGCAAAAAATTGAAAACTACAATTATCCGACGACAGCTAATTTTTATCCACCTTGTAATAAAAATGCTGTAATATAATCGGTATAAAAATGAAAAATTAGCTACTATCTGGTAATATCACCAAGATATTATTTATCTAAAGTTGGATAAAAATGGTGTAAAAAAATTGAAAATTACAATTATCCGACGACCGATAATTTTAATTCACTTCATGATCAAAATTATCTGCCGTCAAGTTGAATTTTTAATTGTTGTTAGCGTTTTTATCCAACTTTAGATCAATAATGTGTCGGGGATTTACTGTGTACCTGGCCCGGAAATGTTTGGTTGTCTGAACCAAATTTTTTGGTTGCTAAATATGTCTTTTTGATTTAAAAGTTGATATTTTTTGGTAGAAACTTTACTCTTTGTGTAAAATTTACATTTTTGTGTTAAAAAGTCAATTGATATATTTTTTAATGAAAATTCTTCTCTTTTATTGTTTGGTTGAACATTTAATAATTTCTTTGTAAGTCATCTTTTTGGTTAAAAATTCGATTATTGAACACAAAATTAACTTATTGTTTATAATTCTTGTGTTAATTTTGGAAAGGGAACTGGAATCTTCTATGTATGAAAATGTTACTATTTTTTAAGGTATTATTTTTAAATTTGTCTGTTTTAGAAGAAATTTCATTCTTTTAAAATTCGCCTGCCTTAGCAAAATTGCATCTTTTCTAGATAAAAATTCAACTTTTTGGCAGAGAATTTAACAATTTTATTAAAAAGTCATCCTTTTTGGTTAAAAAAAAATTCTTGGATTCAAAATTCAATTTCTTTTGTTATAAATTTATTTCTTATTTAAAAATGCATATTTTATAATAAAAAATCAACTGAAATCTTTTTTAACCGAAAATTCAAATATTTTTTTGCATATTTTTTTTTCTTATTTAAAAATTCATCTATTTTAGTAGAAATTTCATTTTTTATTTATTAAAATTCAGCTTTTTGATTAAAAGTTATTCTTCTTCGCTTGAATATTTAACTATTTTGTTTGAAAGCTTTCGTTGAATCACTTTTTTTTTAAAGAAATCATTCTTTATTTGAAGATTTATGTTTTCAGTTGAAAATTAATGCCTTTGGTTGAAATTTGAACCATTTTTTTGATAGTTAATCTTATTCAATTGAAAATTCCACTACTTGGGTAAAAGTGAGAATAAATTGTTAAAAATTAATTTTTTTGATGAAAATTCAAGGGTTTAGTGTTCTTTAGTGGTTGAAAATTCAAGTGTTTAGTGGAAAAGCATTTTTTTAGTTTAAAATTTAATTTTTTGCTGAAGTCATATTTTTCATTTGAAAATTCAATTTTTCTAGAGAACATTCGTCTTTTCGACTTGTTAAAAAGCTATCTTTTACAGTAGAAAATACATTTTTTTTCTTTAAAACAAATTAATAAATTAAAAAATTTTAAGTGACCAATATTATCCGAGTTTGTAAAGTTAATTTCACTAACCCCCTTAAATTAATAACCTAATTTATGGAGGGTCCCTTAGCTCAAATTCAAGAAATATTTATCCAAATACCTGAAACAATTCTCTGATTGTTGAGTTGATTTATCAAGAATTTCTTACCTGCAACACAAAAGGATAAATATGATCAGAAAACGGGTTTATCTAGGATTCGATCTTAACAAGATGCAACTTTTTTCCGTATAGTTGCAACATTGTAAAAGAGTACATGATTTCTTTATGAGAGAGGAGGCCGCTTAATTATTTGTATCAAGAAACTGACTTAAATTTACAGCCATTTAAAATTAATTAAGATAACAGTCGATTCTTTTCTTAGTATCTTCTCTATATTTCAAACTAAGTTTATAATCAATAAAATACTTCAGTGATTAGAAATTGACATTTAAGATTGGGATTATGAGACATAAGTATAAAAAGTTTTTACTTACGTAGATGGCAATTAGGATAGGCTGAAATTAAATTAAATTGAAAATCAAGTAAAATTGGCTATTACCACTAAAAAAAACCCTTTAAGGGCATGTGACACAGCTAAATACCTATATTACCGACCTCACTTTTTCAGTTCACTGAATGTTTTTTTAAATCTAAGAACTTTTTTTATAAATAAAAT
>NC_046660.1:23770941-23800441 GCF_010883055.1 Belonocnema kinseyi
TATTTTATTTATAAAAAAAGTTCTTAGGTTTAAAAAGACATTCAGTGAACTGAAAAAGTGAGGTCGGTAATATAGGTATTTAGCTGTGTCACATGCCCTTAAACCCGAAAACACTATTTTTACAAAATACTTTGTCAAAAATTTCGATCTGGGAAACATTTGGGTTGAACCTAATCGTCGCCGATCTTTTTGCGGGTTGTATGGTACACAAGGGTAAGACGGGCTCTTACCACTAAATTCCTCATTCGAAACAGAAATTCAATTTTTAGGGCTCTTACCACTAAAAAAACCCTTTAAAGCAAAAAAAGGACATTAAAAAAATAATTTATCAAGCGTTCCGTTAGGGGAAATTTTTGGGTTGAACCTTACGGTGGATGATATTTTTTAGGGTTGTATGGTACACCAAAGTAAAATAGGCTCTCACCACTAAACCCCCCCCCCCCTTTAAAGCCGAATAACGATTTTTAACAAATAATTTGTCAAGAATTTCGTTTTAGAAAATTTTCTGGATTTAACCTAATCGTAGCTGACCTTTTTCATGGTTATAGGGTACACCAGGGTAAGATGGGCTATTACCACTAAAATCTTCGTTCGAAACATAAAACCAATTTTTAAAACAAATTTGGCAAGAATTACGTTCTGGGAAACCTTTCAGTTAAACCTAATAGTGGCTGATCTTTTTGAGGGTTGTGTGGTACACCGGGGTAAAACGGGCTCTTACCAATAAAACCCTCATTCGATGCAGAAAACGATTTAAAAAAACTACTTTCGCAAGTATTCCGTTCTGGTAAACTTTTGGGTTGAACTTAGTGGCTCATCGCGTGGGGGGTAGCATGGTACACCGGGGTAAAATGGGCTCTTACCACTAAAAACCCTTTCAAAGCAGAAAACGATTTTGGTAAACTACTTCGACAATAATTCCGCTCTGGGATTTCTCGGATTCGTTGAAGAAAAAAAAAGTAAGAATTCGAAGCACCTGCAAATACTGGTGCTATTAAGACACTGGATTTGGAGCGAGCGCGGCCATCGAATCGTTTAAGGCGAAGTGTCGCCTCGCCCCTTTTTTCCCCTGTTGTGACCATATCAGGCTCTTTCCTTATGGAAGTTGTGTCGACCGTTTACGCCCCAACGTCAAGTAGCAGATTTTATTTTATTGCGCTTTATGACGTTCGGTCGACCGTGCAAAATAAATTAAAGTCCTAGCTCTCAGGCCATTTCGCGGTGTCGACATTGCTTTTCTTGTAGGCGCTTCACGCACGGTATCCTCCGCTTCGCATTTCGCCGATAATAGACGCACACATACATCACTCGCTGTCTTTGACAAGGCGATAGCCGTTAGAATTTAGTGTTTCCTGCCCAACTAAGGATAAAAGTCGCAAATTGCACGCTGCGAATAATAATAATATAAAATTTTTCTGAGCGGCGAACTTAAAACTGAAGTGCTTTTGAAGAAAAGTTCTTTATTATTATTATTATTATTATTATTATTATAAAAAACATTTCAGTGTTGAAATGTTGTCACGGTCTTATACTGCCCAACATGTCGAAGGCATTTTTTAGTTAGAGAAGCATTTATTATTTGATCATTTTTGCACGGGGCTGTCCCGGTATATATCATCAGTCACGGACGCATTTTTATAATGCAATCAAGTGATCTGATGAAAGCAGTCTGCCCAGACATATTGGACAAAGCATGGTTTTACCCCATCATTGACGGACTGGGTTGCAGTCAAGTACACGATGGGGGGACCTACAGCTTAAGGTGGATTCCGAACCACCAGAACCTCGGTAAAGGTACATTGAAAAATTTCCAGAGGTACCGGCTCAGGGATCGAACCCCGGACCTCTGCGGTGAAGTCCGGGGGTCTAACCAACTGAGCCACCGAGGCTCAGTTTTATTATTATTATTATTATTTTTATTTTTTTAACAATATCGTTTCTTAATTTGGCAATTAATTTTCTAACGAGAAAATGGGTTTCTCGGTCCCCAATTGAGCCCCGAAAACTGACTTTTGTGTAGATACGTTTACCTTCTTGTGGATAGAAGAGCCTTTCTTTACCTTTTTCTCGTTTTTTCTCTAAAATGAAAACTGATAACAGTAATCCTTTTGACCGATAAATCAAATATTTTGTTGAACATCTATTATATTTTTGGTTTAGAATTAATTTTTTTGCAAATGTAATCTAATTTAATTAAAGACTTCAGATTTAAGGCCAAGAAGACTTATTTTTTAGAAAACAGTTGAATTTTCAAGAAAAAAAACATCATATTCCACCATGAAAAATGATTTTTCCGGTAAAAAAGGATTTTCCAACCAAAAAAGATTACTTTACTACCATAAAAGATGAATTTTCATTCCTAAAGGCGTAATTACCAACAAAACAATTTAATTTTCAATCAAACACTTTAACAAAATAGTTGATTTTTTTACCCATGGTTCAATTATCAACCCACAAAAATAAATTTTCAACTAAATGGTATTACGAACCAAGCAAATTAATGTTTAAACAAAAAGGGTGATATTTTCAATAAAACAGTTGAATTTTTCAGAAAATAGCTACATTTTTGACAAAAAATTAAAATTTTAATAAAATGTTTGAAGTTTGAACTAAATACATTAAATTTTAATCAAAAAGTATAATTTTCTTCTAAAACAGATGAATTTTCAAACTAATAATAAATTAATTTTTTAGCTAAACAAAAAACTTTTATACAGCACACTTGAATTTTCAACAAAGTGAGAACATTTTTAACCGGAAAACATAAATGTTCTACAAAAAAGATAATTTTCAAAAAAATAAAGTTTCGACCAATAAAGACGGATTTTCAACTATGTAATTGAATTTTCGAATAAAAAAATCTTTCTTTCAACCAACGTCAGTTGCACCTTTAATGAAGTAGAAAAATTTCAAGCAAAAAAAATAATCATTTTTTAGAAAACAGTTGAATTTTCAATGGCAAATTTCATTTTTAACTGAAACATGAATTTTTATTCAAAAAATTGCATTTTCAATTTAAACAATTAATTATCATCTATAAAAAAAATTTCAACCTAATATCACTATTTTGTTCAAATCTTCTTTTCTGGTCAAAAATTAAAATTATTTGGCTACACATTTATCTTTTTAAATAGAAAAGTCACCCTTTTGGAATAAAAATTCATCTTTTGGTAAAAAAATCATCTTTTTTGGTTGAAAGCTAAATATTTTCAATTGATCAAATCTACTATTACAATCTTAGTTCAGAATTCATCTGTTTTCATTTGAAATTTAATTATTTTGGTGAAAAATCAACTATTTAGTTGAAAGCTAATTTATTCTGTTGAAAATCCAACGTTCATCCTAGAAAATTCCACAATATTTTTTTTTAATTTACCTTTTTTTTATAATTACATATTTTGCAATAATAGAATTACAAATAAAAATGTCAAATTTATTATCCTTGACAGTTATTTAAAGTGTCTTTTATAGAAATTCCCTGACTTTGGCAAGATTTTTCTTCAAAATTCCCTAACACTGTTTTTTAACCTTCAAGTATAGCCGTGCGGTCTGCAAGACCACACTAAGCTTCTAATTTGTCCTGTGCTTAATTGGCAATATCAATTTATTTTGTCCTGTGCGCAATTGGTGAGTAATATTCCTTGAAAATTCATATGCGGTCCGCGAGACCGCACGTCCACGGTAAGTGTCAAAATTTTAGTATCACTGCATCAAATTGTATCAAGGTATATATTTAAAAAGCAATATGTCACACAGAAACAAATGTAAACTTAATGCGGGTACGCCAGAATACAGAGCATATGGCCGTGCGGTCTAACAGACCGCACCATGTTTATATACTTAAATCTCTTTCTCAAATGTAACAACATATTTTTAATAATAAAAGCTGATAAAATGTTAGTGTGAAAATGAAATCATGTCCATACTTTAAGTTTAACGTTAAATTACATTTTTTAACGTGATGTTTAATTTTATAGGTAATTTGAAATCAATTTCAGGTGGTACGAGTCACTGGCAGGAGGGGAATGTGAATACAATACTTATAAGGTTTCCATGTGACCATAGAAGTCCTCTTCTCCTTCATTCATTCTTTTTTCCTTCTTTCTCTTTGTTTTTCTCTCTTTTTTTTTTCTTTCTTAGTATTTTACTACCTCACGCTATCCGCGCTACTGACAACGATCGCCCCAAGAAATAGACGCCCTTGTATAATTCGTCATTCGAGCACGGAAATAAAGGGGATCTCGTTTCCGGTTGAGTGAATTTTCTTAGAGTATATCCGGCTTGGCCAGCGGCGGAAGTGCGACGTGCGAATTTTCGGTGTGATCTTTAAATTTTTAAACAGGGGAGCGGAAGAGGCGAGAAGTTTCGCCGACGGCGAGCAGCTGCTTCTGATATTTTGTGGACTTGGATAAATTAGCCGGATAGAATCGGGAAATAAAAAATTTTGCTCTTGGTCGGATATTAAAATTGGTCCGCTTTTAAAATTTTTTTAAATTTAACGATTTATGTGGAATATATTCAGATTCGGATTTATTATTAAGTTTCGAAACCTAATTTCATATTGTTTATAATCTTAGTGCTCCAGAACAGTATGCATCTTCATTTTATTGTAAAAAATCAAATTGTCAATAAATATACTTGATTTTATATACAGAATACTTGAATTTTAAACTTTTGAAATTGAAGTTTAAATTTTTTGTTTAATTCAAAATATTTGTATTTAATTGCTAAATAATTTACACGTAAACAATGGAGGGTACTACCACTTTTCAATCTAACAATTTTAAATGACATTCGGATAAACTGCAAGAATTTTTAACTTTTATAAATGAATGAGTTCAAAGATTCAGATTCTGTTATAAAAATATAAATCCAAGTTATCTTTTTAAATGCTCTAAATTAAAGAATCAATTCACTTTAAAAATTCAAAATTATACCATTTTAAACTACTTTAAGCTATAACTCTTGCTTTTAAAGCACAGGTTCCGAGATCTTAGTTCTTGCACCAAAGCTACAATAGGAGCAAGGAGCAGCTCCGTGAATTAATCTCTTGAAATTTCTCGCCGTGTAGAAATGTTAAAAATTAAAAATTTCTTAAACTGGAAGTTAAATTATTTTCATCTTGTAAACATTCTTGAAAAGCTTCACCATTTTATTTCAGAATCTTAAGAAATCTAGAAGTTGTTTTAAATTTATTCAACTTTAAAGTAATTTAAAAAATCTGTTTAAAACTTCTAAATATTTTTTGAAATTAATAGAATTTTTTCTAACATATTTAAAAACTCCTGCAAATTAAAAAAAATGTCTTTAAATCTTCCAGCTTATTTTTTAACAATTTTGGAAATCTGTTAAAATCATTTCAAGTTATAAATTAATTTTACATTTTTTCAAAAATTTTAAATACCTCTTAAAATTATTCCAATTTTTCCATAAATAATAAGTTTTCAATCGCGCTCTAAGCACCAAAATTCAACAATTTCACTTACAAATTAAACAATTTTTAAATATCACAAACAAAATTGTGACGTTCAAAGTTTAAAAGCTCTCCGAAATTTAACGATTCAAGGCTTTCTATGTCAAGCAAGTCAGGTTCAAATTGTTTAATTATAAATATTTTATTTCAATTCATTCGTTATAAATGAACAGTCAAATATTGCTAAATATGAAATGATGATTCTTTTTCTTAATCAAGAATTTTTTAATTGAATGGAATAAAAACTGAATATTTTAGATGGAAAAATGTTTTTAATTTAAAGAAAGCCTTTAATTACAAATATATTATTATGAAGTTTTTAAGTTAAAAATAGTTTATAAAATATTAATCGGATTTTTAACGGAATTTATAAAACGAATTTTGAACTAAAACGGTTTTTATCAAATATTTGCCACAACAAAAGCTTTTAATTTCTAATTATTTAAGCGTTTAAGACTGCAAGACTTAAATTAAAAACTAAAATAAACTATTTTTATTTTAAATAGTGTTAAAATCCTTAAAATGCGTCAAAATTTGTTCAGAACTTAATATCTCTTAAAATAATTCGAATTTGTCCAACACATTTTTTTTTTAATACTCTCAAATAAACAAATTTTCTTAATTGATGTTTGATAATTATGTCAACCTGTCCGAAACTTTGTCGAAATTCTGTTAAAATTAATGTTTCAAAATAAAAAATCATTTTCAATTTTCCTAGAAAATGTTTTTTTATTCTTCTGAAGTCTTTTAAAATTCTTAACAAGCTTTAGAAATTTTTTTCGAAGTCTGTAAAAATCTGTATTCTGTTTTAAATTAGATCGTGCACTATTTGCAACGAAATTTTGGTATGAACAGCCACATTTTTTTGGTAAACGTAGACACTTCGTATTAATTATTTAAAATCATTAAAAAATATTAATCAATTTTGAATTTTTTATAATTTCTAGATATAACCTTAATTTATTTTAGTTCTGAAAATTCATTTTATAATTACTGATTTTCAACGAACAGCCAGATGTTTCTAAATATTAAATAATTGTTGTTTTTCTTAATTAAAATTTTTCTAATTGAATGGCTTAAAAATGGAATATTTAAGACTGAAATAATACCTAAAATTTAATAAACGCCTTTGATTATGAATACATTATTTTGAAATTGAAATAAATTTATAAAGTTTCAATCGGGTGTTTAAATTTAATTAACTAATAAGATTTTCCAATCAAAACAGTTTAACGCTAAAATTTGGAAATTTAAAAATTGTGAACTGATTCTGAATCTTCTTGTAAAATCAATTATTATTCAGTTTTTAAATCTTACAGTACAATTGAATTTTAAAAATCATTAATTAGTTTCAATTCACAGTAGATAAACTAAAAATCTTTTTCATCAAACATCTGCGATTTTACACACTTCTAATTTTTTAAGGTTTAAGTAATTAAAACTGCATTTTAAAATTCTTTTAATGAACACATAGACCTAAAAATTAAGAATGTGAAATGGAAATGTTTAAAGTGGAAGATTTTCGAATTACGCATTCTAAACTGAAAGAGATTATAAGTAAAAAAATATAACAATTTAACTAATTATTAAAAAAAAGTGTAATTCAAAGTTTGACAGATTTTTTTCTAAAATTTTGTAAAATTCCCGGTCAAAAACTAAATTCACGGACATTTCCGGGTTTTTCCTAGTTTTATAAAATTCCTGGTCATTACCGGGTTTTCCGGGTTTCCTGGTCCAGCGGCCACTCTGATTTTTTTCAAGTTGAAAATTCTATTTTGATAAATTCATCCGCTATGGTCGAAAACTCAACTGGTACCGTAAAAATGTGTATTTTCAGCTTAAAAATTTAACTATTTGGTTCAGGGTGTCCGTTTTAATTGAAGAAAAAAATCCCCAGTCATTTCCCGGATTGTAAACATTTTTCACGGATCATATAATTAAATAATTCAAACTCTAAAGCTAAACATTTTTCTATTGACAGCAATAAAAAATAAACTACAAACTAGAGCATTGTAAATGGAACTCTTGAATTTTAAACTTTTGAAATTAAAGTTTAAATTTTTTAATTCAAAAATTTGGTATTCTTTGCTCAATAATTTAAACGCAAAAAATGTAAGGTACTTGTAACTTTAAAAAATTAATAACTGCAAAGATTCAGATTCAATTCTGAAAATACAAATCGACTTCATCATTTTTAATGTTCTAAATTGAAGAAAAAATTAGCTTTAAAATTTTCAAAATTATATTATTTTAAACAATTTTAAGCTAGAAACGTTAAAAATTGCAAAAATTTAATTTTTTTAAACTGAACACATCTAAAATTAGAAGTTAAATTATTTTCATCTTAAGTAGTTTAAACATCCTTGAAAATCTTCAAAATTTTATTCAAAAATCTTAAGAAATCTAGAAGTTGTTTTAAATTTATTTAACTTTAAAATTATTTTAGTAATTTTTTAGAACTTCTAAATACGTTTTGAAATGAATAGAGTTTTCCCGCAACTTTTAAAAAATCTTGAAAATTAAAAAAAAAATCTTAAAATCTTCCAGATTATTTTTCATCAATTTTGGAAATTTTTAAAAATCTTTTTGAATTTTCTTTTCAAATTTTCTTTCCCCAAAGTAAAAAATTGTTAAATATTTACAAAGTTGTATCATGTCCTCAACAAAAATCGAGGGGACTACCCTGATTCTAGATTTATATTTTTTTGTTGTATGGAATCAAGTCTATTTTTCCCCATTTTAACTTTTGGTGACAAAATAAACAAAAGCAGACCTTTCTGCAGCACGTAATAAAATTTTAACGAATTCTGCGCAATATTTACCATTTTTTAGAATTTGTTATTATTTTATTCTGAAGAACAGAATACAAAAGAACTGAAACCTAATTGTAAAAAACCTGAAACATGTTATTTTATTGCAAAAAATCAAACTGTCAAATAATAGACTTTACTTCATATTCATAAGAAAACCTGATTATTTATACGGACTTGCCCAAACTTGACGCGATATTATATAAAGCAGAACTCTATTTGATTAATTTCCTTTTTTCCCCATATAAAAACTTGTTAAATCCATAAAAAGTGTTGTCAGGTCCTCAAAAAAAAATCGAGGGAAGGACCCTTTTTCTCGATCTCAAAAAGTGATGATTTGTTTGGATCACTTTTTGCTAATAGATGGCAAAAAATCTTGTGAAAGCCGTTAGATAAATGTACCCTGAAAATGGGGCTCCCTAAAGTTGCTCACTAATCGTCATAAGAGAGGGGAAACTTCTCGGGGTGATAATTAGGGAAGTGTAGGGGCGGGAATACTCCCCACAAGTACTCGATTCTTTCAACAGAGGGACTATGATTAACGGACACTGAATTCATTGACCATAACGTAAGTCATCAGAAGAGGGTGGAAAAAGGCCATTTAATTTAGATTCCTCTTTCACTTTTATACAGAATCTTCCATAAAATTATCATTACACTGGACCGTTGTAGAGACTTTACAGTCCATAATAACAGTTCTCCAAACAGGGGAAATAGGGCGACTTTTCACGAAAATAGGGTAATAATTTCTTGCAAATAAAATTAATGCAAAAATCTTATTGAATTTTCAACCTAAAAATAAAGAGGATTGTCGTTTTAATAAAAGACCGAAATTTCCGGTCAGTTCAAATTTTAAATTATTTTTTCAAAATTTGTTCAGAACTTCTTAACTCGCTTCTAAATATCTTTCTAAATAATTCGAATTCTTCCTAAAATTTCTTCTACAAAATTGATTTTAATATCCTGCCAAAATAAAAAAATTTCCATAAAATCTTCCACGTTAATTTTTGATTATTTTGTAAATCTTTCTCAATCTTTTTAAACATTTTCTTAAATTTTTTTTTTTTTCAAAATGAAAAAACATTTTCAATTTTCTCTGGAATTTTTTGATTCTTCTAAATAAAAAAATAGATCAAAATCTATATTTAGATTCAAATTTTTTTTTTTGGTACACGTAGACTTCGGTTACATTATTTTTTTTTTTTAAATAGAACAATTAAAATAGGGACGTTTACAGTTCGATTTGAATATTTAATTAATCAATACTGATTTTTAATTAGCAGTCAGATATTTATAAATATTAGGTAATTCTCCGTTTCCTTAATTAAAAAACTTCGAATTGATTTGTTTAAAAATGAAGTATTTTAGACTGAAATAATATTTTAAATTTATTAAAAACCTTGGATTATGAATATATTATTTTGCAATTACCTTAAAATTGAAAATATTTTAGAAAGTTCCAATGGAGCGTTTACATTTGTTTGACTAATAAGACTTTTCTATTGAAACAATTTAATTTTTAACCTTAAAATCTGAAAATTCTAAAATTGTGAACTGATTCCAAATCGTCTTGTAAAATCAATTAATATTCACTTTTTGAATTTGAATTTACAATTCAATTTTAAAAATTATTTATTAATTTGTACTTACAGTTGATCAATTAAAAAGGTTTTTTTAATAAAAAATCTTCGATTTTATACGCTGATATTCTTTTATTATTTAAGTCTTTAAAAACTTATTTTTAAATTCTCTGAATTAAAATGTACAATTCAAAATTAAACATCTAAAATGGTAAATCTTGAACTAATTACTTAAGAAACGGTTGAAATCAAAGTTCGACAGATTTTTTTAACTACAAATTTGTAAAATTTCTGATAAAAAAATAAATTCAGTCATTTTTCCGGTTTTTTGCGGTCTCATAAAATTCCCGGTTTTCCGGGTGAAGAATCAAGTTTTTTAAGAATAAAAAGATGAACAATTTAGAAAAAAAGTGGACTTGTCAAACAGATGAATTTTCAACAATAGAGTTAATTTTCAAGCAAGAAAGATGAATTTTCAAGAAAACATTTGAATTCCCACAAAAACAAAAAATGTTTTAACCAAACAGTTACACTTAAAACCAAATAGTTGAACTTTCAACCAAATTGTCAAGATTTTGAACCAAAAACAAATTAAAAAAAAAAAATTGAATTTTCAACAAAGAGTTAAATTTTTAAACTACAAAAGATACATTTTTAACCAAAAATGAAATCATTCAATTTTCATTCTAAAAAATTAATTTTAAATAAAGAGTAAAGAAATTTTCTACAAAACTGTTTCGGCTTTACCAAATTGTTGAATTTTCAACATAAAAATACTAATTTTCAATTTAAAACAATTTAATATGTAGTTGACGTTTCAGAAAAAAATTATTTTAGTTTTAAATTGGAAATAGTTTATTATAACCAACAAAAATTATTTTCTACCAAAAAAAGATATGAATCTCTAGCAAAGTACATACAATTTTAACCAAATAGTGGAATCCAAAAAGTTAAATGTGCACCAAAAAATTTCATATTGAACCAAAAATATAAATTTTTTACCAAGGCGATTAACTTTCTTATAAAAAAGACTAATTTTAAATTAAATACAGAAATTTTCAGCTAAAAACTGATTAATTTTCACCCCGAAAATGTGAATTTACACACAAAAATTTCAACAAAAACAAATCAGTTTTTAAGCAGGCAGTAAAATTTATAACTAAAAAAAAAAGACGAAATTTCTAGAGGGAAAAAAAACATTTTTAAACCAAAAGATGAGCCTGCAAAAAAATAGTTAAATTTTCAATAAAATAAATTTTGCTATTCAAAAAAGAAACAAAATTTTAATAAAATTGTTGAATTTTCAAGTCAAAAAAGAAATTTTCGAGAAAAGAGTTGAATTTTCAACTGACAAGTATGACTTTTTAACAAGATTGTTTAATTTCCAAATAACTAATTCAACTTTGAACCAAGTAATACAATATTTAAATCCAAAATATGAATTCTAAAGAAAAATTGAATAGTAGATTTTTCAATTAAAAATAATGACCTGTGAACACAAAGTAAGTAAAAAGTAGTTTGATTTTCCTATTGGGAAATTACAATTCCCGATTTCTTTCATTTCTCGGACAATTCTCAGATTTTTACGCAATTTTTTTGATCCCGGACACTTCCCGAATTTTTTAATTTCCCAAACAATTTTCCAATTTGCCCAAATTTTTTCAATTCCAGGATTTCTTAAAATTTCCGCACAGTAGTAACCCTGATTTTCAAATCTCAAAAAATTCTGTCAATATTTTGCCACTATTTTTTAAATTCCTGATACTATATTTACACTATTTTTTATCTCTGAAGTTAATCTGAGGCCTGTGAGAGGTCATTTGCCCCCCCCCCCCCCTGATACTTGTTTCAAAAACACTTTTTCATTCTGGACAATGAAAGAAAGAAAAATTGGAACCCATATTTTTTAACAGCATCTATACTTCAAATTTTCCCTAAAGACGTGACCTACTATAGGGTCGCTTTACCCATATTTTCCAAAAAATAGTTTCGTTACACATTTTTTCTGAAAGCTGTCATTCTGAAAAGGTAGAATCAAAGCATGACATTGATGCGATCAAGTGTGGACCCTGGTGAGTTTGTCCGACAGCCTGTTCTATTGTTGAATGGAAACTTACGAGTATTGCAGAGGTCGAACATGACGAGGGCATTTTTCCCCTTTCCCCTGTTCCCCTTATGAAACTGGAGCAAATGGAGAAACGGTGAACTCACTAAGGTTATAAACGGCTGCTTGCAGTTGTCACGATCCGTTCGCACGGTTTCCTAATATAACACCACAAAAGGTGTACTTAATTCGACCTAAATGACCGAGCCGGATCCTTTTTCTTTTATATCAAGCGAATCAAAACGATTATTCGTTTATTTCATCCCCGGAACTTGGGCAGGTGTTCTTAAGCTTAAAACACACAAAATAGTAAGTGGCGGCCTTGCGGACCTAATCTAAAAAATCGTCAATAAAATTGCGTCCGATAAGGGAAATTTGATATACTTCATTTTTCGATTTTTTAACAAAAAAATTCACTTTGAATCAAAATTAGTTGTACTTTTCTAATTGGGTTTTATTTTCAGGTCTTAAATTTCATTTAAAACACAATCTAATAAACGACGGTCTTGCGGACTTAGCTAAAAAATCTTTAGCGAATACCATGGTGTCCGAGGTAGAGCATTTGGGATACTGCATTCTTTTTGCATTCCAACCGAAAAAATTATGTTGAGGGGGCAGAAATTATTTGCTCAGTCTTAAGAGATTGTCCAAAATGATAATTTTTAGATTGAAATGCAAAATGGATCCAGTGTCTCCAATGCTGCTTGTCACACGCCACTGTATTCACTAATGATTTTTGAGGGTCTGCAAGACCGCCACCAATTAGAATGTGTTTTGAAGTTTAAGGTTCAATCTTTAAAATTACGTTAGGACGGAAAAACAATTAGGTTTGACCAAGAGTTACAATAGATGAAAGCAAAGGCACCGAGTTAATTTTTTAGATGTAATAAATAACTTAATTTTTGAAGGTTGCTATTGTATCCAAAAGAAAAAAGTGAACAAAAAGTTAAGAAAAAAATTAATAGGGTGATTTCATTTTTGCGCTTACATGGACTTGAGCTCTCACAAACCACTGTACATATTTATATCCAATTTGATAAGTAAAAAAGTTGTTATCTAAACTACTGTTTCTGTATTAATGATTTATTAATTTTATTAATTTTTTTTTCAATTATAATTTTTTATCCAGATCGGGTTACAAGAGTGTCAATAGTAGCAACATTTTTTTTTAAATAAAAGCAACCATGGTCTGGCCTATGAGACCGCACGGCCATACTCAAAGATTTGAATGCCCTAAAACTTTTGAAATATTCGGAAATATTTTAAGAACCCCTTAAATCTATTGAAATCCTTTAAAAATCCTTGATCTCTTAAAATCACTTGCATTTTTTTTAATCGCTTGAAATTCCGCTACGCTTCTTAAAATCATGTCTATAAATTTTTTTAGTGTTTTCAGCTCAATTATTTTAACTGTCAAACTCTTTGAAAATCTCAAAAAAATTGAGAAATCGCCTAAATATGTTGTATTCTTCAAAATTTCTAATTTGCAAGTTACAATGACGATTTTATTAGAAAACAGTTAAATTTTAAACCCAAAAATTTCAATTTTTAACAAAAATTGAATTTTAAACCAAAAAGATTAATTTTCTACTAAGATGAATTTATAATTAAATTCACCACTTTTAAAGCTAAAAAGACAATTTTTAAAAGAGCAATTAAATTTATTTATTTTTTTAAAATAATTTTTTCCCAAATAGCTATATTTTCAAACAAAAACATGATTTTTTTCACCAACGATTATTTTCCTTTCAAAAACACGAATTTTAAATTAAATACATAAATCTACTAGACAAAAAGACGATTTTGTAACAAAACACTTAAATTTTGAATTAAATAGTTTAACTTTCGAGCTAAAAGGCCAATTTCTTAGCAAATAGTTGAATCTTCAGTCCAAAAAGTATAATTTTTAATTAAAAGTTTTAATTTCAACTGAAAGATTAATTTATCATTACGAAGATTACCATTCTTTCTAAAGAGGCGAATTTTTAATCAATTACATGAATTTTCAAACGAAGAAGATGAATGTTCTTTAAAACAGTTAAATTTTCAAATACAAAAAGTTAATTTTCAACCAAATTGTTTAATTTCCTACCTACAATAACCAGTTGTGTAGAATTAAATTAAATCTTCTAAATTTACGATAGGAAAAAAATGATCAGAATTTGCATATTTAAAGCATTAATATATCATTATAATTCCTTCGTAGAATTTACTGAAAAATATCTTTTAAAATAAAAAATTGTATGTTGCAAATCAGAAATCTTTAAAATCTTTACAAAATGAAAAATGTCTTGAAATCTTTAAAAATCGTTTCATGCCATTCGAATTTTTTAAACTCTTAATCTTTAAGGTGGCCGTGCGGTATCAGAGACCGCACCAAGCTTTTGATATTTTGGTCGCTCCCACCAAGTGGAACAAAATTATTAATAAGTTGATACAATTTTTTTATTTATAACTTATTCCAATTTACCTTCATATACTAGATAATAGATAAAAGAAGAAGTTGATCCTAGACGACTGACAGGCTTAACTCTATTGAAAAAGACGTAGGTCAGTTCTTATACTTTATTTTCAATATCTCCTGATAAGATTGCTATTTAACAAGGACGAACTATCGATGGAAAATAATATTAAAAGACTTCAACCTTCATCAGATAATGTTGATGACACAGATGCAAAAATAGACTATAATCACTGGAGCACTTAAACCTCCAACTCAAGGAAAATGTTTTACTTTAGATTTTTACATCAATGGTTTGAAACAAAATCTGTTCGAAATTTTGCAGTTTCAGATCGAAAGCCTTAAAGTCTTCAAAAACATCGGGTTTTAAAATACAGTGAAACCCTTCAATAGACCTCCCTACTATAGCCCTTCCGAGAATTGTCGCCGCGCCGCAGGTAGTTGTAACATGAGCTGCGCCTGGTGCGCGAGGTCTGTGGTTGCCACCCAAGCGAGCACTCAGGCGTGAACAAGAAAAAGCGGAGCGGGCTATAATAAGTTTTTTCCCACCCCCCGTTAGCCCCAAAATCGGCCCTATAGAAGAGTTTCACTGTAATACAAAATACGGCTACGAGGATAAATTGTTTGATGTAATATTTTTACCACATAATATAAATTCTAGTGCGGAGTCTAAAAAAAAATCAAGAGCATTAAGAAAATGAATGCACGCGTATACACTTGCATTCATTTTCTTAATGCTCTTGATTTTTCTTTTTTAATTGAAAATATGCTGCATTTTCTGCGCCTGGAAACGTGCAAGGTCATTTTTCGAACAATTTTTTACTGTTTTGTCGAAAATTAATCTGTTTTGGTTGAACATTCAACGATTTTGATTTAAAATAGAAACGTTTTTTGATTGAAATATCAACTGTTACATTTTTCTTTTGGGATTCATCTTTTTGATTGAAAAATCAGCTACTTAGTTGAAAGTAAAATTTTTTTTTTTAAATTAATTTTTGGTATGATTGTTAACTGAAAATGTAACTATTCCATGTTTGAATGAAAACTTATTTTTCAGTTCAAAATTCAACTATTTGTTTAAAAATTCCCAATTTTTACAAAATTGTTAAATTATTAACTCGAAAATATGAATTTTTAGCAAAAAATATAATTTTCCAACCAAAAATGAAAGTTATATTTTCAGTTAAAAAATTAATTTTAAAAAAATCAACAAGATTTTTGTTTCAACAACATTTTTAACTACAGAGATGTATTTTTAACTGTACTCATGAATTCCTAACAATAAATTTTAAATAATAAAAAAATAGTCAAGTTCAACTAAAGAAGACAAAGTTTTAACAAAGTAGCTGACTTTCCTGACACAATAGTTACATTTTCAACCCAAAAAAGACGGATTAAAAAAAAATACTTTTAACCTACTTTCCGAATTTTCAATAAAAGAATTAAATTTTTAACCAAATAGTAAAATCTTTGGCAAAACAAGATAAGTTCTAAACCAAAAATATAATAGTAGAATTTTTATCTAAAAATATTTGGATTTCTTATTGTTTTTTTTTTTACAAAACAATTGAACTTTAAATCCGAAGAGTTGAATTTGCAAAAAAAATGTCATGTTGAACCAAGTAGCTCATTTTTCAAAGAAACCGTTAAATTGTTCACTAAGAAGATTAATTTTCTTCTAAAAAAGATGAATTTGCAAGTCAAAATGACAAATTTTCTATAAAATAGTTAAAATCTCAAACAAAAAAATTAAAATTTAACCAACAAAAAGTTGCATTTTTAACCAAATACTTAAATTTTCAAGCTACATAAAAAATCTTTAAAAATAATTTAATTTTCCACCCAAAAAGTGTAATTTTCAACAAAAAACTTGATTTTAAATTAAAAAATAATAATTTTTACCAGACGAATTTTTAATTCAATAAATAAATTGTCGACCCAAAATGATGAATATTCTGCAAAATAGTTGAATTTCCAATCAAAGAGTGGAATATTCAAACAAAAAAAACAACAAAAACTTTATTTTTAATCAAACAGCTCAATTTTCACCAAATAGTTAAATTTTCACCAAGAATATTAATTTTCTTTTAACAACGACGAACTTTCGATTAAATACAAAAATTTTAAAAACAAAAAGACGAATTTTCCACATAATAGTTGAACTTTCAAACAACAAAAATTAAAATTCAAGCAACAAAAGTTGCATTTTTTCCCAAATAGTTGAATTTTCAAGCTACAAGAGGAATTTATTAACAAATAGTTAAGTTTTCTACCCAAAAACGTGCAATTTTTAACAACAAATTTCATTTTTCACTTTAAACAAAATATTTTTTCACCAAAATGATGAAATTTCTAACAAGCAAGTCGAATTTCCAATTAAATACATGAAGTTTAAAGCTCAAAAGAAGAATTGTCTACAAAACATTTGAATTTTTAAACAAATACTTTAGTTTTCAATAAAAAATCTGAATTTTCAACAACAAAATTAATTTTTAAACAAATTTTTTATTTTTTGACCAAAACACACTTTACATTGAAATCACCAGTTGTTTATAGCTACAATAAATGCATTATTATATAACTATAATTCCTTTGAGTAAATTTTTTAGACCATTTTTTTAAATTTCCAAATCAGAAATTTTTTAATCTTTAAAAATTGTTGGAAATTATTAAATTTCTTTTAACTCCTTTTAACCTTTAAGTGTGGCCGTGCGGTCTCAGAGACTAAGCCATGCTTTTAATATTTGGGTCTCTGACGCCAATGGTATTAAAAATTAATGAAAATAAAATTTGATGAAATGTATTAATTTATAAACAATTAAAAACGCTTTCTTTGCCTTCGATTTTATTTCTTTTTTCCTTGGATATTGAATAGTAATAAAAATAGAATATCCCAAAAAATTGGAAATCTCGTTTCCTTATTTTGCATCAAATCCGAAGCATACGTGTATTTTCCGGTCGTCGATCTTGTCTCTAATAGACAGATTCGATTCGCTTCGACTGGCTTTTCATCCTGAGTGGAATACCTTGTTACTAAAGGATTCGAAGACAAAATCGCATTTTGTAGGGAAAACCGATACGACTTATTCTTGTAAAATTTTCCGACATGTAGGTACTATGTTCCTCCTCTTGTCTTCTTATCTATTCTCTCAAAAGGCAGGCTGCCTTGTTTTTAAACAGTTTATTTAAAAATTTTCAAATGGAATGCTCATTGTAAATTCCTTGAATATTTAAAAAATCTTTTTCCTCAAAATTCCTAGATCCAGTGAAAAATTATTGATAATCTTTAAAAATTGATGATTCAAACCTTTTCGAGAGAAATACAAAGAAAGGGATGAAAAAAGTCATACCTTTTGTTTTACATTTTTCAAAATCAGTAAGGATTTTTTTCACTTAATAGTGGAACTCCAAGAAAATATCAATAATTATCTCTGGTGGAAAATTGTTGAAAAATAAGTAAAAAAAAAAAATGAACCACTTTTAGAGAAAAATATAATACAGGGTGAATTTTCAACATAAAAGTTGAATTTTCGACTAAAAAATATGACTGTTAATTGAATTTTTAAGAAAATAATTAAACTTTAAACAAAATAATTGAATTCGGTACCAAATAGTTGACTTTTTCACCAAGAAGATTAATTTTCTACCAAATAGTTGAATTTCCAGCTAAAAAAATAAGTCTTTAACCAAAAACGGAATAATTAAATATTTGTCGAAAATATTAGAAAATAGTTTACTTTTAACAGTTCAGTTTTCAATCAATTAGTTCAATTTTCTACCAAAATAGTTGCATTTTCAAGCAACTAGTTTAATTTTTAACATATTGTGAAATATTTAAGCCAAAAACAAGAATTTTCTATGGAACAATTGATTTTTTTATTTTCAACCAAAAAAAATTTAATTTGAAACAAAAAATGGTAAGAGAATATATGAATTTTCAACCAAAAAAAGATCAATTCGCAACAAAAATCAAACAGTTGTATTTACAGCGAAAAAAATTAATTACAAAAAAAGCAATTTACTGCAAAATAAATAATTTTCCAACCAAGCAGACGAATTTTCATCTAAAATTTTTGTATCTTCAACTAAGAAAATTAACTTTTAAGAAAAGAGTTCTACAATCAACTACATAGTTGCATTTTCAACCAAAAGGTTGGTTCTTTGGTCAACAAAAATAATTTTCTGCAAATAAAGTACTTGAATTTATAACAAAAAAGATAAATTTTTAACGAAATAGTTGAATTTTAAACAAAAAAGAATCAATTTTCAATACAAAATGGAATGTTTAAAGTTTCAGATGAATAAAATAATTAATTTTCAATCAAAAATGAAACGAGTCTTTAACGAATTAGTTAACTTATCGAAATTAATAAAAATGAATTTTTAACTCGCTCAAAAAAGAAGTGAAAACCCCGACGCAAAAACGCTTGGACATGTTTGAAAATATCTAGGGAACCCGCTGTGATTTTTAAAGTTTTTTTTTAACTTAAATTAATAACAAGACTTAAAAGATTTCGTCATGTAAATTTCAGATATCTGCTGCAACTTTCCAATGCAATAAGCCGACTGAATTACGACGTAGATACGCTTGGACATTTTTAATCATATTTAGGGAACACGCTAAAAGTTTTGAAGTTTTATTGGCTTCAATTAAAGATATAATTTCAAAAATGTTGTCCTGTAAATTTCAGATTTTTGCTATAACTTTCCTAGGTCATAAGCTGACAGAAACTTGACGCAGATATGCCTGAACATTTTTAATAATATCTAAAGAACCCTTCATGTTTTCTACAATGTTTTTAGCTTCAATTAATGACAAGACTAAAAAAATGCTGTCCTGCAAATTTCAAATTTTTACTGCAACTTTCCTGGTTCATAAGCCGACTGAAACCCGACGGAGACACGCTTGGACATTTTTCAAATTTTTTTAGCTTAAATTAGTAAAAAGAATTCAAAGATTCCGTCCTAAACATCTCTAATTTGTGCTGCCTTTTCTAGATAATAAGCCAACTGCAACCCGACGCAGATACACTTGGACACTTTTAACAATATCTAAGGAGCCCGCTAAGTTTTTAAAAATGTTTTTAGCTTAATTAATGACAGGACTTCAAAAGTTCCGTCCCATAAATGTCAGAATTTGGCTGCAACTTTCCTAGATTTTTTTTTTTTAGTTGACTGAAACGCGGCGCAGAAGCGCTTGGACATTTTTAATAATATCTAAGAAACCCGTTGTATTTTCTACCGCTTTTTAGCTTAAATTATTAACAAAGCTTCAAAAATTCCGTTCCATAAATTTCAGATTTTTGCTGCAACTTACCTGGGTGTTAAGCCGACCGAAACCCGACGCAGACCCCCGTTTGGACATTTTCAATCATATCTGAGGAATTCTTTAAGATTTTAAAAGTTGTATTGGCTTCAATTAAAGATATAATTTCAAAGATTATTTTCTGTGAATAAAAACTTTCACCGCTCTCGCAACGAACAGCGGTGACCGCCGACTGAAATTCCACGCAGATACGCTTGGACATTTGTAGTCATAACTCGGGGACCATACAGAATTTTCCAGTTTTATTGGATTGAATTAAAGACACGACTTCCAAGACGGCGTTGCATAAATTTCCCATGTTTTCTACAACTTTTCTGGGTCAAGTCATGGGTTGAAGTCGAGTTACAAAAATCCATAAATTCGTGATTTTTTTTAAACCTCCCACGTGGTATATTCTCTTCAAAAGATCATAATTCCATCTACTAGAGGCCATTCGGCATAGAATTTCATCATCTTTCACACAATTTTTAAATAAAATATCTACCTTTATTTGTCACCAAGTTATCGTGACTCGAAGTAATCAGTGATTTTCAGGTGTAGAGTTAGGAAATTTTAGGTCCTACGTGACAAAAAGCACGTCTTGTATTTAGAAAGTTTTAAAGTGCTTACGGCCTAACACGTAATGTCTGTTTAAAGTATAATTCAACTAAGAAGGAAAATTATTAACAAAATAAGCAGCATTCAATTATTATAATGTATAATTTAATTTCACAAACTTAAGAAAAATTTGAATGTTTCTAATCAAATATTTTTTAAATATTGAAAATGAACTTCAATATTTATTTAAAAATTCGTCTTTATGTTTTAATAATTATCTGTTTCTGTAGAAAATGATTCGTTGAAAATGAATGTTCGTTTGTTAAAAATTCATATTCTAGGGTTGAGAATTCAACTGTTTTGTAGAAAAAACGACATTACACCTAATTATTTTGAATAAAAATTTAACTACACCATTTTTTATTTAAAATTGATCTTTTTTCGTTTAAGGTTTAAACTATTTATTTAACTTAGTATTTTTGGTTTAAAATTAATCTTTACAATTAAAAATGAAATTGTTTGACTAAATTTAAACTACTTTGTACAAAAAACTTTTTTTAATGATTCATAATTATAGTTCAAAATTCAACTATTTACTTTGAAATGATATAGTCTACTTTTTTGTAGAATTTGAACATCTGGTAGAAAATTAAAATATTTGGCTGAAAATTTAACATTTTGGTACATAATTAGTCATTTTAGTTTTAAAATAAAATAATTTTGTTGACAATTTATGTATTTTTCTAATTTTTTTTCATAAATAAAGGTCATTTAAGAATACCCAGTCATCTACTAACTAAATTTTTGTTTAAACATTTTTTAATTTATTCAAACATTCATTTTTCAGGTCATAAATTAAATTTGTTGACAAATTTACATGTATTCCTAGAAAGAAAATTAACACTTAAAAATATTCAAATCTGTCAAAAAATTTCGTTAGTTCACTCAGGCGTGAGAAACTGGGAGAGGACTTATTTGACTGTATTTGGTTGAAAATCTAACTGATTTTGTCAAAAATTCAAGATTTTTTAAAGATTTATTCTGCTGAATTAAAAATGTCATGGTCAGTGAAAATGAAAAATATTGCCAAGAAAAAACTAGGCAATTTTGAAAATTAAGTTTTGCGGCTACCCTGAGTTAATTTATTACCTTGAAAGTTTAATAAATGTTTTAATATGAAACCCCTTAATTTTAAACCCAATAATTTTAAAATTAATCTTAAAGTATTTTGCATCTGAGGTCGTTTTTAATATACCCTTTTAATTTGAAAATGCTCGAATGAGTAAACATCCTGTCATTCTGGCCTCAACCTCCATAAATCCTCCTTTATAATTTACACTGTCAACCCTGAATTAACGAGTGCGATTGGCTTCTGCAAGAAAATTCTCATATCCCTCTCATCAGCCATGTATTATTATTATAATCGCCACCTGGCGCGGATACGATTCGATTAGCATTACATCGGATCAAGGTCTTCTTTGAGACCTTTTATTCCATTAAGAGGTCATCAATTCCTCAATAATATCACTAATCCATAAGAGATAATTCCAAAACTGGAATTCCCTTCTTAAAATTCTGTTTGGTCTCCCTCCTGTCTCTCTCTCTCTCTCTGGTTAGTCACGCCTGATTGAACATTGCACATGCCCTCACGACTCCTCTCACCCATCCCGCGACGTCTATTCTCGGAAAAACTCAATCCAGAATCATTAAATCCAGATTTGACTCTACTTGAATTTACCACTAAAAAATATCCGGTTTTTACAGAAATTGAAATAGTTAAGTTGGAAAAATTATTTTTCCACCCAAAAAAACTGACGTTCAACAAAGCAGTTCAATTTTCAACCAGTGATGATTTTTCAAATAAAATTATGAATCTTTAACTGGAATAATTAATTATAAAACAAAAAGATGAATTTCAAACTAAAATTATGAATATTCAACCGGAACACTGAATTTTCAACCGAAAAGATGAATTCTTAAACAAGAAGATTAATTTTCGAGTAAAAAGATTAATTTTCTACCAAAATATACAATTTTTCAACAAGATACATGAATCTGTAACGAAATATTTGAATTTTTAATTAAAAAAAAATTTAACCAAATATTTCAATTTTGAACTAAAAAAATAATGATTTTCAACCGAAAATTAAACAGTAATATTTTTAGTCAAATGAATTAACTTTAAACCAAGCGTAAGAGTATTCATCTAAAACAATGATTCTTTAAAATGAAACAGTGGAATTTTCAAAACAAAACAAAAATAACAATTTTCACTTAGAAAGATGAATTGTCAAACAAAGTTTTAATAATTATATTTTAAGTTAAAAAATTATTTTTCAACCAAACTGATAAATTTTCAACTACAACTATGGAATTATCAACTGGAATAAGTTAAATTACTTCTAAAAAAACTAATATGCAAAAAATAGTTTCATTTTCAAACAAATTGATGAATTTCGAAATGAAATTGTAAATATTGAACTGGATTAGTTAAATTTTAAACCAGAAATATCTTTAACAAGAATAATTGAATTTTGTAGTAAAGAGATTAATTTTCTGCAAGCAGATAACAAACAGTTAACAAAAATTATGAAATATTCAACTTAAATAATAGTTACATCAGTTAAAAAATAATAATTTTCAAACAAGAATCATTTTCTAACCAAAAAAAATCGACTTTTTAACGAAATACGTGAATTTTCAATTAAAAGACCAACTTTTTAATTTTGAAGAAGAAAAGGTCAATTTTCTAATAAAAATGGAATAGTTAAATTTCCAGTTAATGAAATTAAGTTTTCAACCAAAGCGATGAATTTTTAATTAAAATTATAGAATAATCAACTGGAATAACAGTTACATTTTCAGTTTGAAAAAAGTGATTTTCAACTAAAAAACTTACAAAGAATTTCCAACGTAGAAGATAAATTTTTAACTAAATTGTTAAATATTTAACTGGAATACTGCAGTTAATAACCGTAGCGAAAAATTTTTAAACAGGAACCTTAACTTTCAAAGAAAAAAATAATTTTCTATAAAAAAACACGATTTTTTTAACAAAATGGGTAAATATTCAACAAAATAGTTGAATTTTTAATTTAAAAAAAAAAACACATTTTTATTCAAATTGTTAAATTTTGAACTAGAAGAGATAAGTTTTTTATTAAAAATGAAATAGTTACATTTTCACATAAAATGTATGTTCAACTGGAATGAGTTGAATTTTATGCCAAAAAGATGAATTTTCAACCACAAAGATTAATTTTCTGCAAAAAGACTAATTTTTCAAAAGGTAAATAAATTTTCAAACAGCCTAATTTTTAAATGTAAAATATCATTTTCAACCAAACAGTTGAATTTTCACCAAGAAAAGATAAATTGATGAATTTTAAATTTAAATTATAAATTTCGTAAAAAAAAATAATTTTTAACAAAAGAGTTTAACTTTCAACCAAGTAATTGAATTTTGAACTTAAAAAAAAAAAGATGAATTTGTTACAAACAATGTGAAAAATTCTATTATAATTCAGAAATATTTCTTTTTTGAAATATAACTTTTATTCTAAAAACTAAAATTTTCTTTGTGGCATTACACGAACCAAGGCCGCACGACGATTCTGGTATGTAAGTCAGTGAGACCGCACGTCAATGGTAGCGTCACAATTTTAAATTTAACTAATTAAATTTAAAAAAAAACTTTATTATTTTTTTAACATATTGTGAAATATTTAAGCCAAAAAGGAGAATTTTCTATGGAACAATTGATTTTTCTATTTTCAACCAAAAAAATTTCAATTTGAAACAGAAATTTGTAACAAAATATATGAATTTTCAACCAAAAAAGATCAATTCGCAACAAAAATCAAACAGTTATATTTACAATAACATTTAATAACAATAACTTGATGCGGGTGAGCCAGCGGTCTGTGAGACCACACCGGTGGTCTGTGAGACCTTTTACGTAAAAAGTAATTTTTTCTCAGTCAAACGCTCAATTAGTAATTAAATTATGAAAATATTCACGAATTCAGATTTGCAATAATAAGATAGGTATGTGACACACAAATGGTCTGTGAGACCACACCGGTGGTCTGTGAGACCTCTTATGTAAAAAGTCATTGTTTCTTCAGTCAAGCGCTCAATTACTAACTCAATTATGAAAATATTCACTAATTCAGATTTGAACGTAAAAAATTTCCTCACCTGCGATTTCAATAGAAACCTGATTCTATAGGAAAAGCTTGGTTTTGCCAACGGGACATGTAGGAGAAGGACTCACAAAACCGAATCCTGTATGTCATGAAAAGGTAAATCCTTTGCCTTCGAGCGAGATACCCCCCTGCCAATATTCTCCTTTTCACCACGCTCAATTCATTCAAGAAAGTGAATTCAAAGCAGGCGGAATATTTCAGGTGCTTTATTTCGCAAGCAGAATTTCTCAAAAGGAAAAGCCGTACCGCGTGAAAGAAAAAAAAAAGCCAGGCTTGCTGATACGCCTCACTAAATTATGAATTAGAGGGGACAACATTTTTCTCACAACAGAGATTTCGTATTGATGCACTCATTCGAAAATCAGGGTTCCTTGCATGAATGACTTACCACGGTTTCTCATATCGCAAATTTTAAACCCGCATTTTTTCTCTCCTTTTTTTTCATTCTCTTTCAAATTTTTCCGAGCCTCGACTTTTTCACTAACGAAATTTTGCTATTATTCTTTGAAATTTGTTAATAATTCAATAATTTTTTAGGAAGAGATAATCCGTTTTTTCTTGACTAACAAATTTTCATTTGATTGAAAATTTAACTACTTCGTGGAATCTGATCTCTTTTGGTTCAAAAATTAATCTCTCTCCTTAGAAATTTCTCCTTTATGGTTAAAAATATTGCTGCACGGTTCAAAATTAATTTTTCGGTTATAAAGTAACTTTTGTGTTGAAAATTCCTTTTTTTAGCTGTAAAATTCAAGAATCTGGTAACATATTCAACTATTAGATTAAAAATTCATGTATTTTGTTGAAAAATCCTCTTTTTGGAAGAATACTAATTTTGTGGGTTAAAAAAGCAACTGCTTGGTTGCAAAATAATTTATTTCAGGATACAAGTATTTTTTTGAGAGTTTGTTTTTCATAAATATAAATTTTTTTATGAATGACATATTTTTTTTTAATATGAACTATTACATTTCTCATTGAAAATTCATCCTTTAAAAGTTCATTTTTACGGTTGAAAATTCAAAATTCTAATTAAAAATTAGTTTTTTGTTGTTAAAAATTCATATTCACGGGTTGAAAAGTTAACGCTTTTGCAGAATATTCGTGTTTTTGGCTTGAAAATTCGAAATTTTTAAGAATAAATTGATATTCTTTCGTTAAAAAATTCAACTATTTAGTTTTAAATACTTCTAAACGAAAAAAACATGTAAACTAACAACTAATAAATACAATTTTGACTACAATCATTTTTTGGTAAACAGATTAATATTCTTGGTTGGAATTGAAACTATTTGGTAAAAATGTCTGTATTTTGTTAAAAATTTGTCTTTTTTGTTAGAAAATTACACTCAGACTTTGAAAATTCCTCTTTTTGGTTGAAAATTTGAGTGTTTATTTGAAAATGAATATACTTTGGTTAAATTCAACTTTTTGTATACAAAATTTTAAATCTTTTTAAGTTAAATTATATCTACTGTTATATTATTGATTGATAATGCATTTTTGTTGGTTGAAAATTCAATTACTTTTTTGAAAATCGAATCAGTGTAAAAAAAAAAATTTTTTAAGATTCATAAATTTAATTACAAATTAATCTATTTGTTTTAAAATTTGAAATTCACCTGTTTGTTTCCAAATGAATCTATTTTATTAAAAATGCGTTTCAGAGAATTAATATTTTCGCGTTGAAAATTCAAGTTTTTTGTAGAAAATTATTTATTTTTTTTTTGTTAAAAAGTAATTTTTTTACTGAAAAATTTACATTATTATTATTAAAAAATGTATGTTTTTTATTCGAAAATTCAAATTTGTAGGTTGAAAATTCATCTATTATGTTGAAAGTTTAATTCTTTTTTTAACCATTATTTTGTTAAAAATGTAACTCTTTTGTTGAAAATTGAACTATGTTGTTGAAAATTCTTTTTTTTTTTAATTATTTTCTTTTATTGAAAATTTTACTTTACAATTTTTGTTTAAAAATGTACCTCTTTTGTTCGAAAATTTAACCCTTCTGTTGAAAATTGCACTATATTGTTAAAAATTCGATTTTTTTGTTTGTTAAAAATTTATTTTTTTTTTTTTTAATTCAAGCATTTTGTTTAAAAAATTCGACTTTGTAAGTTAAAATTCATCTATTTTGTTGAAAGTTTTATTCTTTTTTTAAACCATGATTTTTGTTTAAAAGTGTTATCTTTTTTATTTGAAAATTCAACTTTGCAGGTTGAAAATTCAACGATTTTATTGAAAGTTTAATTCTTTTTTAACCATTATTTTGTTAAAAAATTCGACTGTAGGTTAAAAATTTAACTATTTTGTTGAAAATTTAATACTTTTTTTTAACCATTAGTTTGTTGAAAATTCAACTCTTTTCTTCGCAATTCAACTATATTGTTGAAAATTCGTTTGTTTATTAAATATTTTTTTTTTACTGAAAATCTTACTTTTCCATTTTCGTTTAAAAATGCATCTTTTTTATTCGAAAATTCAACTTTGTAGGTCGAAAATTCAACTTTGTAGGTTGAAAATTCAACGATTTTGTTCAAAGTTAAATTTTTTTCTAACCATTATTTTTTTGAAAAATTCAAATCTTACTGTGACAATTCTTTTTTTTTATTATTATTTTCTTTTACTGAGAATTTTACTTTTTCACTTTTGTTTAAAAACGCATCTTTTTTATTCGCAAATTTAACTTTGAAGGTTGAAACTTCAACTCTGATGTTGAAAATTGAACTATACTGTTGAAAATTCTTTTTTTTTATTATTTCCTTTTACTGAAAATTTTACTTTTTCATTTTTGTTTCAAAATGTATCTTTTTTATTCGAAAATGCAACTTTGCAAGTTAAAAATTCAAAGAATTTATTGAAAGTTTAATTCTTTTTTTTTAACCATTATTTTGTTGGAAATTCAACTCTTTTGTTCGCAATTGAACTATATTGTTGAAGATTCGTTTTTTTTTGTTAAATATTTTTTTACTGCAAATCTTACTTTTCCATTTTTGTTTAAAAGTGCATCTTTTTGATTAGAAAATTCAACTTTATAGGTTAAAATTCAACGATTTTGTTCAAAGTTTTATTTTTTTCTAACCATTTTTTTTGTTGAAAATTCAAGGACATTGTTGAAAGTTGAATTCTTTTTCTAAACATTACTTTGTTTTAAAAAATCAACTCTTATGTTGAAAATTGAACTACATTGTTGAAAATTCTTTTTTTTTATTATTTTATTTTAGTGAAGATTTTACTTTTCCATTTTTTTTTAAATGTATCTTTTTATTCGAAAATTCAACTTTGTAGGTTGAAAATTCATCTATTATGTTGAAAGTTTAATACTTTTTTTTAAACATTATTTTGTTGAAAATTGAACGATATTGTTAAAAATTCGATTTTTTGTTTGTTAAAAATTATTTTTTTACTGAAAATTTTACGTTGACATTTTTGTCTGAAAATGTATCCTTTTTATTCGAAAATTCAATTTTTTTTTTTAAATTCATACATTTTGTTTAAAAAAATCGACTTTGTAGGTTGACAATAATATTATTCTGTCGAGAGTATAATTCATTTTTTAACCATTATTTTGTAGAAAATTCAACGATTTTGTTGATGTTTTTTTAACCATTACTTTGTTTTAAAAAATCCACTCTTATGTTGGAAATTGAACTATATTGTTGAAAATTCTTTTTTTTATTATTTTCTTTCATTGAAAATTTTACTTTTGCATTTTTGCTTTAAATTAAACTATTTTGTTTAAAATTTCTGACACTCTTTTTGAAAATTCAATTTTTTTAGTAAAAAAAAAAGAATCTTAAGTGCATGTGATGAGTAGGTCACGTGACCAGATTCCTACCTTATCGCCACTTTTTTTATTTCCCAACTTATATTTAAAACGAAACGCCACATCGAGTTGAAAATTTGGTATACTAAAAAAGAAGCACTAAGAATGATGAGTATGGTCCTCAGTTTGTATAATTATACAAAAAGTTTTTTATTTTAAATCTTTTTTTTTTTGCTTTTTTATAATTATTAAAGTTTCGGACCAGACCCTCCTTTCTTAGTGCTTCTTACTTATTATCCCAAATTTTGAACTCGATGTGGCGCTTCGTGTGAAAATAAAAATAAGTTGGGAAATAGGAAAGGTGGGGGGTAAGGTAGGAAACTGATCACGTGACCCACTCGTCACATGGCCTTAATATAAAAATAAGCATCTTTGTTGAAAGTTCATCTTTTTGATCAGGAATTGATCATTGTAGGATGAAAATTCAACCACTTCATTGACAATTAAACTACTTTGTTAAAAATTGGTTAGTTTTTGGGTTAAAATCTTGCCATCCCTTATATTTTTCGTTGAAAATTCATCCTTTTTATTATTTCTATTATTTTACATTTTTTCTATCTTTTCTATCTTTTCATTTAAAAATAAACTCAACTATTAAAAATTCCGCACCACTGATCCGACCCAGGTAGCTGATCAATCTCCCTAGCAATCATCCCAGATGAAGAGCTTCACAAAGTCATTATATAAAGCTCTCCACTCTGGTCCATCAACATCCAAGGTCTTCCATTTTAGGTGTCATTAACTACACTGACCCCCATCATGATTGCACAAACACGAGAGGAATTAAAAATGTTTTTTTACGAAATTTGGCTGCTCTAGGAGATATAATAAAGATTACTTAATACTAGAGTGAGACAGAACTGGACTATAAAGAGAGACTTCTCCTGAAAGTTTCGTATTACAACTTGGCTTAAGCCAAGGTTTCGAATTGCTTTAGCTCTCGAGTCGGGTACATGTGTATTCATACGTTCTGAACACAGCCTCTGTTTCTCTGATATCGTCCCGAATCGATCGAATGACTATAAAGCGATTCGAATGTCGCAATTGCATGTCTCGCAACGATCATTGAGGACAAGCAAACCGCTTGTTTTGAGCAAACCATAAACGCAACAAACATCCACGCAATAATCCGTGTAATCAGCTGCCACCACGAAATCAACATGACACCACGG
>NC_046660.1:23800451-23846839 GCF_010883055.1 Belonocnema kinseyi
AAGTGCTATCTCATACATATGAGGCAAGAATTTTTATTTCCTTATTATTATCATCATCATCCCAGAACCAATTTGTTTTCAACAACTGAAGATGCCTTACCTTCGAAATGTTTAAAAATAGATGGACAATCTTAAGTGCTCTACTCTAGAATTTATCCGTGTGCGTATCTCACCTGCAAACAGAAAAAGAAAAACATGTTACTAATTTGTTTAACGCAAACATTTCATGCTTATAGATAATGCTATCTCTTAACCTTGAATGCATATCGGTGTGTAATCTGACTCAGAAAACAACTACGCAACGTATTCATCACTAAAGGATTGAAAAGTTCGAAGATAGACAACAACAAATTTATTGATCTTGAAAATAGAACTTGCTTTCTGATACCACACTCGGGGGGAAAAAAAAACATTCTTGAATCGAAAAAACTGTTTTCTTGGATAAACATGAAAGTTTGGTTGAATCAAACGATTGATAAGAGATTCAACAAAATATTTGATTGACCAAACTACTTCAAGTTCTATCTAAAGATTTGCTTACGACAACTAAAAAATTTGGTTGGCTCAACCAAATATTTTGTTGTCCATACGTTCAGGGTGGCGGTTTTAATTGAAGGAAAAAATGCATGCATTGTGTTTAAAAAATTCAACTTTATAGGTAGAAAATTCAACTATTCTGTTGAAAGTTTAAGTCTTTTTTTCGTAACCATGATTTTGTTGAAAATTTAACTCTTTTATTGAAAATTGAACTATATTGTTGAAAATTCGTTGTTTTTTTTTTGTTAAATATTTTTTTTACAGAAAATCTTACCTTTCCATTTTTGTTTAAAAATGTATCTTTTTTTATTCGAAAATTCAAATTCTTTAAAAATTGATGCATTTTGTTTTAAAAATTCGAATTTGTAGGTTAAAAATTTAACTATTATATTGAAAGTTTAATTCTTTTTTTTACCATTACTTTGTTGGAAATTCAACTCTTTTGTTCGCAATAGAATTATGTTGTTGAAAATTCGTTTTTTGTTTGCTAAATTTTTATTTACGGAAAATCTTACTTTTCCATTTTTGTTTTAAAATGTATCTTTTTTATTCAAAAATTCAAGCTTGTAGGTTGAAAATTCAACGATTTTGTTCAAAGTTTATTTTTTTAACAATTATTTTGTTGAGAAATTTAACGCTTACGTTAAAAATTCTTTTTTTCATAATTTTCTTTTACTGAAAATTTTACTTTTTCATTTTTGTTGAAAAACGCATCTTTTTTATTCAAAAATTTAAACTTGTAGGTTGAAAATTCAACGAAGTTATTGAAAGTGTAATTTTTCTTTTAACCATTATTTTGTTTAAAAAATTCAACACTTATGTTGATAATTGAACTAATTTTTTGAAAATTCTTTTTTTTTAATAATTTTATTTTACTGAAAATTTTACTTTTTCATTTTTGTTTAAAAATGTATCTTTTTTATTCGAAAATTCAACTATTTTGTTAAAACTTTAATTTTTTTCTAACCATTATTTTGTTGAAAAATTCAACTCTTACGTTGAAAATTCTTTTTTTTTATTTTTTGTTTTTACTGAAAATTTTATTTTTCCAATTTTGTTTAAAAATTCTTGTTTTTTATTTGCAAATTCAAATTGGTAGGTTGAAAATTCAACTCTTATGTTAAAAATTAGACTGTATTCTTTAAAATTATTATTTTTTAAATTATTCTCTTTTACTGAAAAATTTACTTTTCCATTTTTGTTTAAAAATGTATCTCTTTTATTCGAAAATTCAACTTTGCAGGTTGAAAATTCAACGAATTTATATATACACCGTTAAACCATTTCCTTTTCGGGGTAGGCGTGACTCCGGGTAAACGAATTTATTGAAACTTTAATTCCTTTTTTTAACCATTATTTTGTTTTAAAAAATCATCTCTTATATTGAAAAATGAACTATATTGGTGAAAATTCGATTTTTTTTTGTTAAAACTTATTTTCTCTTTTTTACTGCAAATTTTACTTCTCCATGTTTGTTTAAAAATGTATCTTCTTCATTCGAAAATTCAAATTTTTTAAATTCATGCATTTTGTTTAAAAAATTCGACTTTGTTCGTTAAAAATTCAATTATTTTGTTGAAAGTTTAATTGTTTTTTTTTACCATTAATTTCTTGAAAATCCCATTCTTTTGTTCGCAATCTAACTATATTGTTAAAAATTTGTTTTTTTTTTATTATTTTATTTTACTGAAAATTTTACTTTTTCATTTTTGTTTTAAAATGTACCTTTTTTATGCAAAAATTCAAATTTGTAAGTAGAAAATTCCACGATTTTTACAAAGTTTAATTCTTCTTTTAACCATTATTTTGTTAAAAAATTCAACTCTTATGTTGAAAATTGAACTATATTCTTGAAAATTCTTTTTCTTTTTATTTTCTTTTACTGAAAATTTTACTTTTTCATTTTTGTTTAAAAACGCATCTTTTTTATTCGAAAATTCAACATTTTCTGGTTTTTTTTGTTAGTATTTTTTTTCTGAAAATCCTGCATTTCCATTTTTGTTCAAAAATGTACCTATTTTATTCAAAAATTTAACTTTTTTTGAAAATTAATGCATCTTGCTTAAAAAATTCAACTTTGTTCGATCTAAATATTTGGTTGAGGCAACTAAAAAATTTGGTTGTACATAGGTTCAGGGTGGCCGTTTTAATCAAAGAAAAAAAATTATCGGTTTTTCTTCGGTTCGAAAACATTTTTCACTGTCAATGAAATGTAAACAATCAAACTCTGTTTTAATCATTTTTCCATTTAAAATAATAAACAATAAACAACAAATTAAAGCATTAAAAGTAGAACTCTTGAATTTTAAACATTTAAATTTGAATTTGAAAAGGGTTGAAATTCCAAAATTTTGTATTCAAATGTTCAATAATTTACACGTATAAAATAGAAGATACTGACACTTTCAATAAAATTGAACAATTTAAAATGAAATGCAGATAAACTGCAAATTTTATAACTTTTATAAATTGTAGAGTTTCAAAGTTTCCGATTAAATTCAAAAAATATAATTCCCCGTTAATATTTGCAATAAAAATTTTCAAAAATTTTAATATTTTAAGTAATTTTAAGCTAGGCACATTAAAAATTTAAAAATAATATTTTTGTAGGTTAACATTTCTTAAATTAGAAGTTAAATTATTTTCATTATTAAAATTGAACTAATTTAATTTAAAATCATTTTCGAAATTTCTTTAGGAACTTTTAAAATAAATTGAAAAGTTCCTAACAAAATTTCAAATTTGAATTTATAAATAACATTACAACGCTTATTATTTGTAGAAAAAATTAGAATAACTTTAAGAGATATTTAAAAGTTATAATTAGGCTATTCATACCGAAATTTTGGTTCAAATAACCACAGCAATGGTTAAAACAAAATGTAGATTTTTGCAAATTGCAAACAAAATATTTAGAATCTTTTTCAGAATTGTGAAAAGCTTCAGAAGAATAAAAATATTTTTTTAAGATTCTAAGGGAAATTGAAAATGATTTTTCATTTAGAAAAATAATTGTAACAGAAAATTTTGAAAAGATTTTAAAAATGATCAAAAACGTACTAGAAGATTTTAAGAATTTTGTTTAATTTGCAGGATTTTCCAAAAGTTGTAGGAAAACTACCAAATATCTCTTAAAATTATTCAAATTTTTTCGACAAATAATAAGCGTTTAATTGTTAGTAAAACGTCAAAAATCTATAATTAATACGTTCAAATTTTCAACAAAATAGTGGAATTTTCAACCAAAATGATAATTTTTCAACTAAGAAAATTATTGTCTACAAAAAAAGACAAAGTTACACAAAATATATAGATTTTAATAAAATAGATCAATTTTGAACCAAAAATTTAATAGTATTGAAGGATCTTTAACTGGAATAGTTAAATTTTGAACCAAAAAGATGAATTCCCATAAAAAATTATTAATCTTCAACTAGAATAATTAAATTTAAAAAAAAATCTGACCCAAGCAGATTAATTTCTTATTTTGTAACAAAAACGACAAATTTGCAATTCAGAAGATAATTTTTTTTAACAAAAATTGAAAATTTTAATGTTTAGTTTAAAAAATGAATTTGCAACCAAATAGTGGAGTTTTTAATTTAAATAGTGAAATATCAAATCAGAATAGGTACAGTTACATTTTCCGTTAGAAAAAAATTGCAATTAAAAAAGATATTAACAAAACATTTCATAGCTATATTTTCAATTTCAATTTCAATTAATTAAGCTTCAGCAAGATACATTTTTTACTAAAATGATGCAATATTTAATTGGCATCTAGATCCATTTTTTTTTCAAATAATAATTTTCAACAATAAAAAAAGAATGAATCTTTATCTAGAATAATTGAATTCTCAGCCAAGAAGATTAATCTGACAAAAGTATAAAGTTGCATTTTGAGTTATAAGAAAAAAAAATAGTTTTTAACTAAAAAAAAAAATATTACAATTGAAAATTGAAGTTAAATTTTCAATTCAAAAAAATCTTCAGCTAAAGAAATTAATTTTCAAATAAAAAAATAAAATGAAAAAAGTGAACATTGTTTTTTTTTTTGTAAAAAATCTTTTTTATTTTTCGTTAAAAGCTCATATTTTTTCGTTGCAAAATTCAACTAATTTGCTAATAATTCATTTTTTGTATCTACGTTAAAAATTAATTTTAACTGAAAATATAAAGATTTGGTTGGAAATTCAACTTGTTGGCTGCAAATTAACTTTTTGGTTTAAAATTAATTTTTTTATTAAAAATTCATATTTTTCAAATAAAGATTTAATTGTTAACTTTTTGGTTAAAAATGGATATTTATTAGTACTAAAGATCTAATTTGGTTCAAAGTTGATGTATTTTGATGAAAATTCATCTTTTTCTTAAAGAATTCAATTGTTTTGTAGAACATTTTTTTTTCTTGAAAATTAATTTTTTTGTAATAAAAATTTAACAAGTTGCATTTTTGGTTCAAATTGATATTTTTAAGTTTAGAAATTCAAATATTTGTTGAAAATTGCTGTAATTTATTGAAAATTTGTCTTTTTTAGTGGAAAATGAATCTCCTTGGTTGAAAAAATCCTCTTTTTTAATTAAAAATGCATCCCTTTTGGCAGAAACTTTATCTTTTTTTATAAAAAATGTAACTGTGGCTTCTGGAATTTTTCACAGAAAAATTTAAAGAATTCCTCGATAAAAGAGCCAATCCTTAGTCACCTTTCCGTGGAGTCTGAAATCGCAATAGGTTATCGACATTCAGTTTCTCTCGAGACTACCTTTTGTGCAAATACGACCCGGCTACCAACCCACTCGAACGACCGGTTATGTTGGATTCTTAGTTGAAATGTCCATTACGACTTTACGACTTTATGACTTTCTTTTTTATGACTTAAATTTAAAAAAAAAATGTTTTCATTTTATTTCTCTCAACTTTTGTATTATGATAGGGTTGACTAATCTCGATAATTGAAACATAATACATTATTTAAACCCTTATTGCGGAAGAATGCAAATTCTTCCTGGCTGTTAAATTTAATGAAATTTTCTCGTAAAACTACTGCTGACTTTACGAGTTGAGTGCTATTGGCTTCATCGATAAATTAGAATCCTTTGATAATCAAACAAGTTCATTCCCCTCTTTTCAAACTTTTTAAAGAATTCCTATTTTATCTCTATTTCCAAGAAACTTCCCCCTTTTATAGTTTTTTTTAAATGTGAATTGCACTAATAAATAATTTCGGTTGAAAATTAACTATTTTTTATTGAAAAGTCGACCATTATATTTTGGGTTCGGAATTCATCTCTTCTCGGTTATAATTTCTGCTTGGCTGATGATTTAAATATTTGTTTGAAAATTCGTTTTTTAGGTGTAAAATGATTTTCTTTAAAGAAAATTTGACTCATTCATTTTTCACTACAAATTTATCGTTTTAGTTGAAAATTCAAGTATTAAATTATTTGTTGAGAATTAACCTTTTTTGATTGATAAATACACTACTTGGTTGAAAGTTCAATGACTTTGTTAAAAATTCATTTTATTACTTTAAGATTCCACTACTTTGTTGCAAATTTGTTTTCTTGGTTGAAAATTAACTATTAAATTATTTAATGAAAATTTCTTTTTTTTTTATTAAACTTTTTGATTGAAAACTCACTTTATACGTTTAAGATTCGACTATTTTGTTGAAAATCCAATGTTTGCTTTGTTTTAAAATTAATTTTTTTACTGAAAATTTAACTATTTTGTTTGATCAAAAACGATGGATTTGAAAATTTCGACTTTGTTTTTAAAAACTCATATTTTTTGGTCAATAATTTAACTATTTGTGTAAAACTTGAACCATACTTTGTGGAGAATAAATTTTCTTAATTGAAAGTTTAACTACTACCTTTTAATTGAAATCTTTTGCTTTTAGTTGAAAATGAAGATTAAAAAATAAACTATTTTTTTTAAATTCAATTTGTTTGTTCAATTGTTTGGTTGAAAATTAACTTGTTGGTTTGAAATTCTTACAATTTAGTTGACACTATTTTTTTCTCTTAAAATAAAAATCTTTCCTGCTTGGAAATTCCACTTTTTGTTAAAAACATTTTTTTTTAAATAAACTGTTTTTTTTTGGTTTAAAATTAAAATGTTTTTGGTTGAAAAATAAGATATTACATTTTTGGTTAAGAATTACTCTTTTTGGATTTAAAATTTAACTAGTTGGTTGAAAAATATTTTTCTTATTTGAAAATTTAACGATTCTTTTTGGGTTGGATTTTTGTTGTAATATTTAACTATGTAGTTTAAAATTGATCTTTTTGATCAAAAATCTAATTATTGTAGGTTCAAAATATAATTATTTGATTAAAAGTTTCAATATTTTGTTAAAAATTCATGTTTTTTGGTTAAAAATTGATCTATTTCCTTACAAATTCATCTTTTTTAGACGAAAATTAACATTTTTGTTCAACTTTCGTCTTTTTGGATAAAAAATTCATACTTTTGAATTAAAAAAACATCTTCCTCATAAAAAAATCGTCTTTCTGGCTTGAAAATTCAACTTTTTATTTCAAACTTTGTTTTTTTTTTAAGATTGATTTCCTCGGCTGGAAATTTAACTTTTCCGTTTTTTATTAAAAATTCAATAATTTGTTTAAAAATAAACTTTTCGTCGAAAACTCATATTTGGCTTGCAAATCCCACAATTTAGTTGATATTTCTTTGTCTCACTTGAATGAAAAATATTGATTGAATATTCCATTATTTTGTTGAAGTCATATTTTTTAACCGAAAATTTAACTTTTTTGTTAAACCTCCGTCTTTTTGTAATAAAAATTCGTTTTTTTTGGATTGTTAATTCGAGTTCCTTTAAAAAAATTCGCCTTTTACACTAGAAAATTTAAATATGTAGTTGAAAATCCAACTGTTTTTGGTGAAGTTTAATTTTTCCCTTTAAAAATTTGACTATTTTGCTAAAAAGTTACCTTTTATGGTCGATGATTTAACTCTTTTGTTGAAAATTTTTCTTTCTGGATTGAAAATTTACGTTTTTTGTAGAATGGTTCTTTGTTGAAAATTCAATTATTTTCTGAAAAAAATGTCTTTGGCTTGAAGATTCAATTATTTGGTTAAAAATTAAACTATTTAGTTAAAAAATTAATTATTCAGTTGAAAATTCGATTATTCAGTTAAAAATTTAACTATTTGGTCAAAAATTCTATTCTTTTGTTAAAAGTTGAATTTCTTTGTTTTTTGGTCAAAAAATCAACTATTTTATTCAAAAATTCATCTCTTTGACTTTAAAGTTTAACAATTTAGTTTTAAATGCAACTATTTGGTCACAAGTTAATTTTTTTGTAAAAAATTCAACTAATCGGTTAAAAATTCAACTATTTTATTGAAAATTCATCTCTTTGATTTTAAAGTTGAACTATTTGGTTGTAAAAGTAACCATTTTGTCTCAAGTTAGTTTTTGTTGTTGTGTAAAATTTAATTATTTGATTGAATAATAATATTTTGATGAAATTATCTCATAAAATTACTGCTGAATTAAGCTCTTATTGATTTAATAAATTAAATAATTAATCAGAAAAATAGTGGAATAATAAATTCTTTTAAATAAAATTAATGTATAAGTGCCATATCTATATAAATATAAAATTCTTAGGAATTCAAGTCGAAATATATATATCGAATTTTTAGAAATAAAGGATTATTTTTTTGAAATGTATTTTCCTTATTTTTGTTATCCTCGGCCATAAGCCCTCGAGTTCCGTTTTCCACTAATTTGCAAGTATCCCTGGATCATCTCAAGGAGTATCGAACACGTTAATCTCTCTTAACGAAATCCAGTACTGAGTACCTTACTAACTGGCAAGGGCCCCCCTACTACTAAAACCTCTCGGTTAAATCCAATAAGTGGCTATCCGATACCCTTGTCTACTTTCCCGAGAGATAAAATCAGCCCAAACTTCCGGTCAATAGCTGGAAATGAAAGAAAGAGAAAAGACAAAACCGAAGTGATAATCTAACCACTTGATGAAAAATCTTGACAATGGGGAGCTGATCAGACTTTAAATCCTCTTATTGTTAGTGGCTCTCCATAAACTACGCTACCAGTTGGGGGAAGGGGAGGGGGGGGGGGACTTTACAAACCTAGATAACATTTATTTTGGGTAAAAATTATATTTGGTTAAAAATTTAATAGTTATGTTGAAATTCTATTTTGTTGAAAAGTCATCTTTTTTTGTCAAAACTTAAACGTTAAAAAACTAACTTCCTTTTTTAGAAAAATAATCTTCTTGGTTGAAAAAATGATATTTTGGGTTGAACTCCTTTGTTGAAAATTCTTTTTTTGTTTGTTATTAGGGATTAATTTTTTTCTTTGTACAAGTTTGATCTTTAATCCTTTTTAATTGTAAATGTAAATCTTTGGTTGCACATCAATCTTTTTTGGATGAGGATCCAAAAAATTTGCTGTATTTTCGTATTTTTGGGTAATAATTTAAACTAATTGGCTCAAAATTCGTCTTTTTTTGTTTTAAATCAACAGGTGCAAAAAAATTTAATTAACTTTTAACAGACAATTTGGTCTATTAATTCAACAATTTGGCAGAAGATTAAAATATTTAGTTGAAAATTCATATTGTTAGTTGCACATTCGATTACTTGGTTCAAACTTCGTCTTTTTTGATTAGTTACAACAGGTTCAAAACTCACATTTTTTACAATTAATTTGTTGAGGATTCAACTAAAATTAGTCTGAGAATTAAACTGTTTTTGGACAAATTCTAATATTTTATATTTTATAATTTTGAACATTTGGTTGCATCTTGTAGTTTAAAAATTCAACTATTTTGATCCTTATTTTTCTAAATGAAATTTCTTCCTTCTTCTTTAAAAATTTCAATGTTCGGTTGAAAATTATTCTATTTTGGTAGTCGATACAATTATTTTGTTGAAAAATAATATTTTTTGCTGAAAATTCAAAACAACTTAGTAAAAAATGTAACTATTTTGGTTTAAAATTAAACAGTTCGAAAATTGGATTTGTTTAGAAATTTATTTTTGGAACTAAAATATTGGAAAATTCAATTTTATGTCCAAACAAATCTTTTTTAGTTGAAAATTCAACTATTAGGTTAAAATTAAATTTTCCCTATTGAAACTTGATCTGGTTGATTGGAAATACAAATATTCTGTTAGAAAATTTGTAAAAATACACTTTTTCTTTGCTTGAAAGTTCACCTATTTCATTTTAATGCAACTGTTTGGTTAAAAATTAATTTTGATTCTGTTGCAAATTCTTCTTTGTTGGTTTAAAAACGTATCTATTTTTTTTAGGAAACCTTTTCCGGTTAAATATTCAGATCTGTTTGAAAATTCATATACTTTGTTAAAAATTCGTCTATTATTGTAGAAAATTCATCTTATTGGCTGAAAATTCATTCTTTTGTTGAAAATTAGTTTTTTCTTATTTAAAATTAATTTTTTTTTAATGAAAATGTACTATCCTTTTTTGTCGAAAATCTATATTTTTTTACAGATATTTAATCTTCCTGGTTGAAAATGATACTATTTCGTTGAAAATATACTTTAAGTTTGCTGAAAATTAATTTTTTTACAGAAAATTTAATTATTTGTGAAAATCCGTCTTTTTTGTAGAAGAATACTCTCATTAGTTGAAACTTCATCTTTTTAGTTAAAAATTAATTTCTGTGATTGAAAATTTAACTATTTTGTAAAAAATTTGTTCCTTTTTTGATTGGAAATTGATTTTACTAACAGAAAATGCAATTATTTTATTTTTGTTAGAAAATGTATCTTTTTAGTTGACAATTCCTTTAGTTGGTTAAAAAAAATTTTTTACTTTTAAGATATATCATTTTAGTTGAAAATTCACTTGAACTATTTCATCTTTTGTGGAAAATTTACCTCTTTTTAATAGAAATGTAATTTTTTGTTGAAAAATGTTCTGTTTTTTGGTTAAGAATTCATTTTTTTGTTGGACAAAACAAATTTAGTTATAAACTCGTTTTTTTTTAGTAGAAAATGTACCTTTTGGGTTAAAAATTTCTCTATATGGTCAAAAATTCTTATTTGTGATTGAAAATTCTTACTTAAAAATGTTAATTTTTTGTTGAAAATTAATTAGTTTCGCTGAAAACTCGTTTTATTGTTGTTTAAAATTTACTTTTATAACTGCAACTTGAACTATTCTAGTTTTTGTATGTTTTCTCTTTTTTAGTTAAAAATTTATATATTTTATTGAAACTATATCTTTTTGGTAGAAAATTCACCTTTTGGGTTAAAAATTGAAATATTCTGTTGCGAATTCTTTTTTTTAAAGTTGATTGTTTTAACTTAAAATTTAATTCTTCTATTTTTGGTTACAAAATAATTTATTTTGATAAAAAAAAACCCGTTTTATTGAAAAATATATTTCTGTATTTAAAAAAAAATTTTTTTAAACATTTTAACTCTTCTAATTTGCTTTGAAAATTTATATTTTTTAGAGAAAAATTCATGTACTTTGTTGAAAAATTTTTGCTTGAAGATTCTTGATTTTAGTTAAAAATTTATTTCTTATGTTCACTATATATCTTTTTTATTTGAAAATTCAAGTAAAAAGGGTTTGAAATGTGTTTAGAAAGAATTTTTTCTTGCATTGATATTATAAATCTTCTAGGTGTATGCTTGGTTTTATAGATGGAAGAAATCAGATTTTCGAATATTGTAGCAACCTTGAATAAGGCACTGTTTAATGCAAATAGTATTTTTTCTATTATTTTGATTTCTTTTGCCATTTAAATGAAGTGCCCTTTTTAATTTAAAGCGATACACTTTGCCGCTAATTTTTAACAATATAGTTAAAGTCAAACTCTTCTATAGTGCCGATCCCACGCACCCCACGCAGCTCCTGCTACACCTGTGGCGCGACGTCAATTCTCGGAAGGGCTATAGAAGGGAGGGCTGTTGAAGGGTTTCACTGTATTATCAATAAAGATAAAAAATACGATTTTTTAAATCCTAATTTAAAATACTTACAAATGCTCATTAAATTCTCAAATAAAAAGTGTTGATAATTGATTATAGTTGGAAAAGCCTATATTTAAAAGGAAAAAAAATCCTGGCAATAAATTCCCCCCTAATTCCTCTTGCAAATTTCATTACCATATTTTCGATTTGCCTTTCCCATCCGCCTCAGTTTTGCATAGGACATAACGTAATTCTCCCCTTTTTCTTGCCAGTCTTTTCATTTCCTTTACTTTTTCTACTTGCGTTACAAGAAGAGAGCATAGTTAAGTACTTTGGTGAACCAGGTGTGTTGGTTTCACGACCTGGAATGGAGGAAGGATTTCGAGGGACTTAATCCTCTTTTGGTTGATCTCTCTTCAACTCTCGTGTTGTGTCCTTTTTCCTACCTTGTTCTTCCGCAAGGCCCTTTAAGTACCGGAAACTACCTTTGCTCAAGACGAAGTGTATGAAACTTGGGAGTTTGGAGAGTTTTAGACCCTGGAGGGACATTGAGAGGCTATTGGCTATTCTATTCATACTTTAGTTTTCGTGTGAGTATCGGATAAAAAAGTAAGCGGCAGCCCAAAGGGACCAATTTTGGTGTCTGGAAAGGGTTAAAGATTTCAAACTCTTTCTCCTATTCCGATCTGTCCCCCCTCCCCCTTTTTTAATTCCTTTTATCTCCCGCAGGCCTCAGACTCACTTGAAGGATAAAAAATAGTGTAAATAGTGTCACTAATTTTTAAAAATAGTCTCATAAAATTTTCCAAATATTAAAAATGAACTTTAATGTTCACTTTAAATGATATTATTTAGTTTATAAATTATCAAAGATTCTATTTATTTATCGCAGGCTTCACAATCTTTTCCTTTTTTCTACTGTTTTTTTTAAAAGGAATATTTTTTGTTTGATAATTCAACAATCTAATTGAAATTTTCTTTCTTTCTTGACAAACATTTTTTTTATTGAAAATTAAACATTCATCTTTCTTATATGAAAATGTATCGCTTTCTCTAGAAATTTAATCTTCTTTGGTTAAAAATACAATCGTCTGGTTATAAATATCCTTTTTCGATGAAAATTGACATTTTCAAGTTGAAAATTCAACTGATTTTTAGAAAATTCGTATTTTCGAGATGAAAATTAAACAATTTAGCAGAAATTTAAACTTAAACTAGAGACGATAACTTTTTTTTTGTTTAAAGATTTATAATTTTAGTGAAAAATTCGTTTTTTTTTTGTCACCAATTATTTTTTTAAACTAAAAATTTAATTATTTTTTTGCAAATTCAACAATTTTGTAAAAAATTCATATTTTTTAATTGAAAATTAAACAATTTGGTACAAAATTCAACTGTTTGGATCAAAATGAATTCTCATTAATAAAAATTAAACAATTTAGTTCAAAAAATTAGAAACAAAGAAAATATAAATAAAAAATTTATCAAATTTTTTACTTCAAAAATCGACTCATTTTTTTGGTACAGAATTCATATCTTTAGTTTAAAAATTCTACTATTTGGTTAAAAATGCAAATGTTTTTGTTTAAAAAGTTAAACCTTTTTTGTTTCAAGATTCGAACCTTAAGTCGAGTTAGCATTATAATTTTTTTGCCAAGCAATCTTTTTTGGTCAAAAATTGAACTGCTAAATTTTGTTTCAAAAAACAAAATTTCGTTAAAAATCTTCTAACTACTTAAAAAAAATTGTATTACTTTTGAAAAAGACGAATTTTAAAAAAATTAATTGAATTTTCGACCAAAAATGATTATTTTCCAACAGCTGCATTTTTAAAGAAAAAAAAGATTTAAAAAATAAAGCAAAATGCCTTTTTTTGAATCGTAGATACGAATTGAAAATAATAGTTTTCAACAAATTAATTGAAATTTTCGACTAAAAAAGAGTATTTTTCACAAAATTGCATTTTAAAAAAAAAACAAAAAAAAATTGAATTTTTACCAAAAAAAAAGATACATTTTTAACACAAAAAGATAAATTTCCAACCAGAAAAGATGACTTTTATGCAAAATTGATGAATTTGAAAAAAAATAATGAAACATATGAATTTTAAACAAAAAACATGAATTATCAAAGAAAAAATGTAATGTCGATGATTTTACTAAAAAAATTTTTTATTTTAAATGATAAAGAGTTTGAATTTATTCAAAATGATGATTCCAACAAAATAGTTGAATTTTTAACCGAACACTTGAATTTTTAATAAACAAAAAAATCATTAGCAACCTAGTGATTGAATTTTCATCCAGAAAAATCAATTTTCAACCAAAAACATTTATTTTGCATAAAAAAATATAGAATTTTAACTCACTCCATTTTCCACTAAAAATAGAACAGTTCAATTTTCAGTTAAAAAACTTAATTTTTAATTAAAAAAAAAAGAGTTTTGAAGAAAATAGTTTTAGCTTACAACAATAAAAAAGAATGTTTAGCAAATGCATTTTTAATGTAAACGGTGATTCAAATATCTTTTAAATTTACTAGAATTTTTCTATAATTTGTAAACATCTTTCAAATAAAAAATATCGCCTTGATCTTTTTCAGATTTTTTTAAAAAATTGTACATATACTTTAACAATTAATTTTTTCAAATAGAGAATCATTTATATTATTCCAGGAATCTTAAAAAATGTTTTTTTCATTTCTCTAATTCTAAACCTTTCAAAATTTTTAAAAAGCTTCCTAATTTTTTTTTTTCAAATTGTTCGAAACCTTTTATTTTGTTTGAAGTTTTTAAAACATATTTTTCAATTTTAAATTAGTTCTGAGTGTTTCCAAAACTTTTAAACCATCTAAATATTTTTTTAATTATTAGAATTTCTCCCCCAAATCTAAAAAAAAGTCTTATGACGTGTTGTGAAATATTCTTTAGAAATTAATTTTTCAAAATAAAATATAATTTAATATTTTTCCAGAAATCTGAAGAAAAAATGTTCATTCTCTTGAAACCTTTCAAGACTCACATTCAAACATTTTTTGAATTTCCGGCGCGAATTCGTATTCTCGATTAATTTTCAGGTTTTACCGGTTTTATTTTAATTCCTGCCATTTCCGTTTAACAGATGCCCAGTTATTATATTAGTTTATTTAATTTAAAATAACATTTTATAATTCAAGATCACAGAAAAGGGGTTTTAGCCTTTTTATATTGAAAGTGGACATCTTAGCAGAATTTACAGTTTAAAGCATTAATATCTCATTATAATATTTAATTCCTTTAAACAAACGTATTGATAAAAATCTTTAAAAAATAGTCCCGCTTAGCCCCGCCTGTCGGTGGTTGGGAACAAACTTAATAAAAAAAAAAATCTGTGTTTCGATTAAATTCGTCTATAGATGGCTCTGTCACTATGTCATTAGGACACCTCGTGCCACAGAAACTCCTGCAATTATGGCCGGACGAGTCAGAGTCTGTAATTATCGCCAGGGGTTAATTTGTCGAGACTGTGAACCTCGTTACACTGCACGTGTTCCTCTGTAGAAAACCACCGCAAACCGACCTATTTCCCTATTGTTATGACCACTCTTTCTTTCCGTCTTATCATAACCCAGGCAAAATTGGCTTGTCTGATCGACACAATCGCAAGTATTCTCGTCGCTTACTGAAAATGCATTCGCTTTGAAGATTAAAAATTGCAAATGACTCACAAGTGTTTCAAAAATACATAAAAGGAAAATCTAAGACAAAACGTAATGAGAATAAAATTAAAATACAAAAAAATTAAAGTTTTAACTTTAGAGAACAATCACAGTAAATTGTTACAGAGCGCCCGGTGCTTGGTACCAAAATGCTCACCGAGCGCCCGCTTTTTTAAGCCACGCCCCTAAGGTTTGGCGGGAAATATCTCAGTGAGGGATTCGTGGATGAATATCGTATCGCGCAAGCGCGTCTCTCCTAGGCTCAAGGCGCTACCCGAATTTAGAGGTAGTGGAAGGGAGGCGAGAGAAGGCGCTTTGTGAGAGTATACTGTGCTTTGTTTAGTAAAAAAGATCAACCTTCTTAAGAATTATGCGTATTTAATTTATTCGCTTTGAGGATTCAATAATTCAGTAAAAAATTGGTCTTGTTTGGTTGATTTGAAGTTATTTACTTTAAATTATAATCCTTTTTTGCTTGAAAAATTACATATTACCTTTTTTGTCATGAACTCACCTTTTCCGATTGAAAATTAATCCTTTCGGGTTGAAAAGTAAATTGTAAAAATTATGTTTTATTTTAAGAAAATTAATTGCTTTCGGTTAAAGATTCTGCTATTTTGCTTAAATTTGGTTAATTCAACTATTTCATATCTAAGTTAAAATCTCTTGGTTGAATTACATTTTTCCTTCAGAATTTTTGTTAATCGAAAATTGAAATACTTCGTTAAAAATTTATTTTTTTAATTGAACATTTACCTATTTCATTTAAACTTTCAACTATTATATTTTTGAATCAAAATTTATATTTTTAATTGAAATTTAATCTTTTCTAGTCGAAAATTGACATATATTATTATTAATATCTTTGGTTAAGAATGAAACTATCTGTTTTAAAAATTCAACAGTTCTGTTAATAAATTTAACATTTTTGTAGAAAATTCGTATTAATGGTTTTAAAATTAAACAATTCCGTTAAGCTTTTTGTTTTGTCTTGATTGAAAAATCTATCTTGGTTTTAAATTCAAATCTGGTTGAAAATTAATCTATTTATGTATGGTTCAAAACAATTGTTTTTATGTTGAAAATTAAATTTTTTTATTAGAAATTTAACGAATTGGTTCAAACACCAATTATCTTGTTAAAAATCTAATTATTTGGTTAAGTTTAATCTTTTTTGTTACAAAACTAAACCAGCTGTTTGAAATTTTCATTATTTCGTTAAAAATTCCACTACTAAGTCGAAAACCTTAATTATTTTGTTGAAAATATAACTATTTTGCAACAAAATAATAAATTTGGTTTAAAAATGGAATTACTTTTGTTTAAAATTCACAATTTTGTGCCTAAAATGCTTCTTTCTTGGTTAAAAATGACATTTTTCTTCAAAACTTAATTACCTGGTTGAAGTTTTAGGTCGCGCAGAATCATTTCCAAATTTGAGGACTTTTCCGTGTTCGTTCGCGCGCAATTTAAAAAAAAATGATAAAAATTTTGAGACTTTCAGGTTTAGGGAAAAATATAATTAAAGAAAAATAATTATGAAATTGAACTAAATAAACAGATTCGAAGTGATAATTTTGAGTTAGTTCAGGAAATTTTCCAAAAGAATTAGATTTCTGATTTACGCCTGCATAAAAAAGGGGAATAATTTAATTTAATTCTGATTTGGAAGAGTGAATTTGCGAGATAAAAATTAAATTTAAGTTAAAACATAAAATTTTAAAAATTAGAATTGAGGATTTTTTTAAGAATAATAATTCTAAAATGATTTTCAATAAAAAATAAAAATTCTGTGAAATGATATGACTTTAAAAATAAAGTTTATTTCCAATTAAAAAAAAAAACCCAATCCATGTTTTAATGAATTGCAAATTTAAAACTCTCAGTACTTAAAATGTTATTACTTCTTCAAGGATAAAATTAAAAATTCTAAACGTTTTTTTAAATTTTCCGAACTTCACGGGCGTCATGAATTGCAAAAAAGCAGTTAATTTCCTCTAAAGACTATAAAGTTTAATTTCGATACATTTTGAAATCCATTTCAAATATCTTAAAATAAAAAGATAAACTATCTTGAAAATATTATTTTCAAATTGGAAAACTTTTTAACTCTAATATAAATTTTTTCACTTTTGAAATTGTAAAATTCTGAAACAAAAAATTAGAAGATAAATTATTTTTTCAGTCTATTCGTACGGAATTTTCCCATAAGAAGAAAAGGTCACGTTACTCTCACGTAATTACTTGATTTATCTGCGATTTCCTGGGTCAAGCAATGACGTGTAACACGCCATTTTATTGATATCAACACGCAGTTTTCATGAAAGTGATAGAAAAAAAAAATTCTCAACAAGAAAACCATTTAAGTGACGATGCAATTCGCGAACCATGTGTATTATGGCCGCTAATTCAATTAACGCTGTGAAAGCAAGAATGTTTTCTCACTATCTCAGGGGAAAGCAGTCGTAACAAATACGGTATTTTTATTGCTAAAAGGCTTTTCGAACCTTATAAAAGACTATCAGGATGAGTAAAACAACTTTCTCACATTTATCGATTTTTTACTTTAAAAGATAAATAATTTGAGAGATGGAAAAATAGGTATATAATTTGTTCCAAAACATAGACTCTTTTATGAGCAGAATAAAACAATTTCAGAAGTAACGTTTAAAATTTATTTATTTATTCCAACCAAAAAGGACTATTTGTTAAATATAAGATGAATTTTCAATCAAATAGTTCAATTTTCAACAAAAACGATCACTTTTGAACAAAACAATTCGATTTAAACAAAATTTATTAAATTTAAATAAAAGTTAAAAATTTAACCTGCCGAGATGAATTTTTATACAAAAATTTTTTTTAAAATTTTAACAAGACAAAAAGGTTAAATTTTCATTTAGAAAAAAATTTAATTAAAAAAAAGGAGAAAAACAAAAACGAATTTTCAACCACAGATGAATTTTTCACTAAATTGACAAATTGTTGAAATTTCAGGCCAAAAAAATAATTTTCTGTAAAACAGTCGCATAACCCAAAAAAAAAACGGAATTTTCAACAAAATAATTAATTTCCGAAAGAAGTTTGATTTTTTCCCTAACAAAAAAACGAGTTTTAAAACAAAATAGTCAAACTTTCCACAAAACAGATTAATTTTCTACTAAAATTATGAATTTTCCAACCGAGAAGTCGAAGTGTTAACAAAATGCATGAATTATCAAATAAATAATTCAATTTTCAAATAAGAAAGATTAATGTAAATTTTCAACAAAGGAGGTGAATTTTGTACTAAAATGATGAATTTTCCACACAAGAAGAAGAAGTGTCAACAAAATTCAGGAATTTTTAAATAAATGATAGAATTTTCTACAAAGAAAAATTAATTTATAAAAAAAAATTAGTTTTCAACAAAACGGTGAAATTTGTAACCAAGGATAAGAATTTTTTACTAAAATGATGAATTTTCCAACCAAGAAGACTAATGTCAACAAAATCAATGAATTTTCAAATAAATAATTAAATTTTCAACTAAGAAAAATGAATTTTCAACAAAAAGACGAGTTTAAAAAAAAACGGAGAAATTTTCGACCAAAGAGATGAATTTTCAACTAAAGTTATGAATTTTTCAAACAAAAGAGATAAATACTAAAACCATAAAGACGACTTTTTAATCAAATAGGTGAATTTTCTAACAAAAAGTTGAATTTTTAACTAAAATATATAAATTTTGAACAAACACAATATATAGTTTTTAACTATAGAGAAGAAGACGAATTCTCAACAAAATACATAAATTTTTATATAAATATATTTTATTCTTTAACAGTAAAAGATCAAATTTGAATAAAAAAATAAATAAAATTTAGATTTCAAGTTAAAACAAAATTCCAACAAAGAATAAATTTTTTTTGTAAATTATCAAATTTTCTACGAAATAGATGAAATTTCAACTGAAATAATAATTTTTTTAACAGAAAGATGAATGGTCAAAGTGACATTTTTAACAACAAAGAAATCAAGCCAAGGTTAGTTTTCTACCAAAAAAGACAAGTTTACAACTAAAGAATACATATTTTCGACCAACAATTAGAAAGTTCTATTTAAAGTTTAAAACATTAATTTTAAATTTAAAAAAAAAAACGAATTTTCGACAAAATAGTTCAATTTCCAACCAAAAAGATGATCTTTCAACCTACAAAATAATTTTTCAACAAAGCTGTTCAATTTTTACTCAACTTGTGGAATTTTACATTAAAAAATTGCAATTTTCAACGAAAACATTTTAACTTGAAACAAAAGACATGAATTTTCAACTAAAATGATGAATGTAGAAATTAATTTCTACGCCCAAAAGACGAATTTGAAAAGAAATAGTTGAATTTTCTACCAATGATTGCATTCTTAAACAAAAGGGATAAATAAAAAAAAAAAGATTCAATTTTTATTCACAGAACAGAGTATTATTTTCTAACATTTTTAATGTGGAATCTTTTGTAAAAGGAGTAGAACAATTTCAAATCTCCAAATTATTGATCCTTGACAGTTATTTAAAATACTTCTTATTTCAAATTCCCAGACTATACCAAAGATTTTTTTTAAATCCCTTATTTTTCAGGTTTTTCCTGACCTACGACCACCCTGGATGAGCAAATAATAAGCCTGTTGATGGTAGCACTTCGCTACCGAAACATCTCCTGGTTTATTGTTAATGTAATAAATCCTTGACGAGCCGTCAATTTGGAAAAATTCATAATATTATTTTTTCACCTCTCTTTAAGGAAATGCCCCATCCTGAGAGGGACCTGATCGACTGTAACGACCACTCTCTTTCTTTCTTTCTTTCTTTGTTAACTACCTGCCGCCCATTTCGGTGTTACACAAAGGACACTCTAGTATTTTGTCTTTTATTATTTATTTTTTATCCTCAGATTCTTTATCCATTTCCAAGTATGTAAAAAAAAACCGGACAGGATAACAATTTTTGTATCATCCTTTAGCACGCGCAACGACGAAAATTTGCAAAAACATTGACCGACGTAACAAAGAAAGCGCAACAGGGAGAATTTTTGAAGGGCAACGACCGATGTGTGCCTTTGTGTGATTCGGCACGTGCTTCCATTGTCAGAAATTGACGAAAGAACTGACAGAACGGCAGCTGTCCCGCAGGAAAACAAAGTAGCTTCTAAGCCGATTCTCCCCATCCTGAGAGGGGACTGATCGACTGTGACGACCACTCTCTTTCTTTCTTTCTTTCTTCTTTCTTTGTTAGCTACCTGCAAACAATTTCGGTGTTACACATAGGACGTTCTTGTTTTTTTGTTTTTTTGTTGTTGTTGTGTATTTTTATGTTTCAAATTTTCCTCTCGTACCTAACACAAATTGCTACCGGTTTATCTCAAGAGAGAGAGACGTAACTCATGAGGTTAAACTATAAAGTGTCAACCTTATTTCTGTACAGTTTCTACCCCAGATACATAATTGAGCCGTTATATTAAGTTCGGATAATTTATTTGTGAAATTATTAACATTTTTTATTATTTACTCTTTGTTATGAGAGGGATCGGTCCTGGGAGGTCTTTTTCCTTCAGGATGGCCCTTTTAATCAAATTAAAAAATTCTCGGTCATTTCCCGATTCACAAACATTTTTCACGCTCAACGGAAATTTTATAAATCGAACTGTGAAGCTAAAAAAATTTCCATTTGAAAAGCTTTGAAGTAATAAAAAGTAAACTGCAAATTGAAGCACTCAAAACGGAATATTTAAATTTTAAACTTTTAAAACTGAAGTTTAAACGTTTTCTAATTCAAAAAATTTGTAGGCAAATGCTCAATAATTTTCACGTATAAAATAGAAGCTATTAACACTTTACTTTTCAATTAAACAATTTCAAATTGAATGCAGTTAAAGGCCAAATAATTTTTTTTTAATTTTAAAAATATGGAGTTCAAAGATTCAGATTCCGTGTCAAAAATATAAATCTACGTTATCATTTTCAATACTCCATAATAAAGAATCAATTAGTTCATTTATAAATTTTGAAAACGAAATCATTTTAAGCAATTTTACGCTAGAAACATTAAAAGTTGAACAAAATGCTTAGAAATTTTATTTCAAAATCTTGAATCATTTACAATTTACATGTACTTCAAAAATTTTCCACATTTAAAATTATTTTTTCAAAAGTTGTGTTTGATAATTTTGTTAATCTTTCCCAATCTTTTTAGAAATTCTCTTAAAATTAAATTTTCAAACCTAAAAATCATTTTCAATTTTCCTAGAAAATGTTTTTTATTCTTCTGAAGCCTTTTAAAATTCTTAAAAAGCTTCTAAATTTGTTGTTGGAAATGTGCCAAAATCTATATTTTGTTTTAAATTAGACCGTGGACTATTGCACCGAAATTTTGGTATGAACAACCAATTTTTTCGGTAAATTTAGACATTTCGTTTAAATGATTTAAAACCATTAAAATTTTTTTATTAATTTTGAATTTTTTCATAATTTCTAAATATATATCCTTAAATTAGTCGAATTTTGTCTAAGAATAATAGGTGTTCAATTGTTATTTATACATCAAAATTCAATTTGACTTGAAAATTAAATTCTTTGAAATAGAACAATTAAAATTGTAATGTTCCAACTTTCGTTTGTTTGTTTAGTTCTGAACATTCAATTTATACTTGCTGATTTTGAATGAACAATCAGATATTTCTAAATAAAAAATATTTATTCTTTTTCTTAATTAAAAAATTTCAAATCGCATGATTTAAGAATGGATAATTTTAGACTGAAATAATATTTGAAATTTAATAAAAGCCTTGGATTATGAACATATTATTTTGAAGTTATTTTTAAATTGAAAATAGTTTTTTAAAAATCATTAATTAATTTATATTCACAGTTAATAAACTAAAATTTTTTTTCATAAAAACTCTTCGATTCTAAACGCTTCTAATTTTCAATTGTTTAAATTTTAATACTGCATTTTAAAATTCTTTTAATTAACACACAGGCTTAAAAGTTAAGAGTCTGAAACGCAACCACCCATTTTGATGTTACACGTAGGATTTTCTCAGATTAAGTTCGGATCATTTATTTGTAAAATTATTAACATTTCTGAATATTATTCACTTTTTGTTATGAGAGGTATTGATCGGTCCTGAGAGGGGACTGATCGTCTGCAACGACCACTTTCTTTCTTTCTTTCTTTCTTTCTTTGTTATCTACTTGCAACATATAGGAAGTTCTTGTATTTCCTCTTGTATTATTTTTTTTATGTTTCTACAGCAAATTTTTCTTTCTTACCTGACACACGTTGCTATCGGTTTTTCTTAAAATATTCCCCAGATGCATAATTGTTACTTCTCCAGATACATAATTGAACCTTTAGATTAAATTCGGATAATTTATTTGTGAAATTATTAGAATTTCTGAATATTATTCAATTTTTGTTAATAGAGGGATCGATCAGCTCTCAGAGGGGACAGATCGTTTGTAACGACTAATCTCTTTCATTCTTTGTTAGCTAAACGTAACCCATTTCGGTCTAACATGTAGGACGTTTTTGAATTTTTTTAAATTCTTTTGGTCTATCTATATATTTCAAATTTTCTTTCGTACCCGACACAAGTAGCTACTAAGTTTCCTCAATAGAGATGTAACTCTAAAAATGTAAACATTATTTCTCTAGAGTTGCTTTCCCAGAAACATAATTGAACCGTTAAATTAAGTTTGGATAATTTCTTTGTGAAAATTATTAATATTTCTGAATATTATTCACTGTTTGCTTCTTTCTTTGTTATCAGCCGGGCTAAGGACGTAGTATACATTTTTTTAATGTTCAGAATTCCTGAAAATAAAACCAAGAATCTAGAAAATTTTTTTGGTTGTCTAAATTTGATCGTTAGATTCTTGGTTTTATTTTCAGAAATTCTGCAGATTAACCTGGTTATTGGACGTTAAATAAGATTTTAAATTTGATTTTAATCTCATGTAAATTTCTTAAGTTTAAAATCTGTTCTTAATAACAATCATGCGACTCCCAAATTGATCTAAATTTAAAATATATTTTTCCTATGAACAAATGATTTAAAATACTTAGTTATTTCCCGGGTTTCTCCTAATCAATCCTTAAATTTTTCCAGACAATTAAAAAAAGTTGAAAATATTTAATGATCTCTGATTTTGAACAGGGAATTTTGGAAAAGAATGATAATTAGGAATTTAAACAGGAAATTTTTTTAATTCCCGTACCATGTTAAAAATTGTTTGTTCCAAGTAAAACAATAATTCTTTATAAAATTTCTCGGTCTTAAATTTTAATCGTACGTTGTCATTTTTTAGGGAAATTCTGCAGATTTCACAATTTTTTATTTGCAAGAGAAGAATTTTTTTATTCAAAGAAATTGTAATTTGGAACCAGGAATTTTAAAAATCTGACGAATCCTGACTTGGAACCGGGAATGTTCTTGTAAGTTTCCTCTCTGGAAATTAAAACTAAAATTATTTTCCGTTGCATGTCTAAAATTATCTGTTCCACGATAAAATAGCGATTCTTTATCAAATTTCTGGATCCAAGTCAGAATTATATTTATTTTTCAAATTTTCTATTATACTTCAGAAATATAGTAAATGCCTTTTTTCCAAAATTTGAACAGAAAAACTTCAAATTGTGAACAGTTCTATTACAAAATTGTAATTTTTTTTAGAAAATTCCTTACCTCCAAATAAAAATTCGCATTACTTGCTGGAATTTCTTGTCCCCAAGTCAAAATTTAATTGATTAATGAAATTTCATGCCTCACCTCAGAATTATAACTCCTTTCCAAGTCAGAATAACTGTAATTCTTTACCCGAATTTTTTCTACAATTCTTATATTTATTTTCTATCCCAGGTACCAACTCAGAATTATAAATATTTTAGAAAATTCCCTGTGCCAAAGTCGAAATTATAATTCTTTACTGCAACCCCGTGTCTAATCCAGAATTATAATCCTTTTTATAAATTCTGCTGTTTTAAATCAGGATTTCAATTCTTTCGAAGTAGCTAACAGCTACTTCGTCCCATTCTGTTGGATTTCGTCTAGGTTTTAAATCGTTTTCCTTTTAGAGGATATTTCAATTTAAACCTAATTAGTCACACTTCAGTACGATCGCATAATAGTCACACTGGGTGGAATTGACCCTAGATTTAAATTAAGATTAAAATTATTCTAGTCCTAAAAACCTAAAACAATTGCTAGGTATTATTTAAGGATTGCAAAAGATGATCAATATATATTTTTTTTAATCGGTGAAGTTATGTTAATCAGGACTCTACGACGAGCTCAAAAATTTGTTGGGGTAAATTTCACCCCGTGTGATTAATTAGGGTTAGGAAACAGTCAGAAATCATAGGGAGCTGTGAGGCCTGTATAAGGTTACCGAAGTTGTTGCAAGATGTCGGCGCAATTTCTGGTGTTTCTCCAGAAATTTCTGAACAAGCTGTGACAATGAACCGAAGTTGTAGAAGGTGTCTACGCAATTTCTGGGGTTTCACCAGAAATTTCTGAATACGCAGTGACAATAGACAGGTACGTCGCTCAAAATTTTGGAAACAATAGTTTTTGGAATCCTCACAATGTCTAATACTTTCCAGACAGAACTGGTACCCAACTTGATATTAGACTCCATTTAATAAGCCCTCATGTTTACTTTTCCATACCAATTTATGAATTTGAACTATGTAATCTGCTTGTGGGCGTGAAGCTATCCAATTCTCGTCAGAGTCAAGTTTATCTCTTGTAAAATACTGAAGAGACACCCCTTCAGTTTTGAGCTGATGTTCACACACCATTAACCTTCACTCTCTGCCCTGTAATTTTTTTTTTCCTGGACGCGTGCTGCTATTTTTTGATCGCGGTAACTAGACCACCCTCGCGTCCTCCCATTGTTGTCGTGGAATAAAAGAAGCCGACCCTCTCTAACGACAGGACACGGTAACAATCTTGATCTGGTTCGACAGCTGCTAATGTGCCTCGATGAAGTCGATTGAACGAGCTTTTACGGCTCTCGGTAGTTCCGTCGGGTTGGCGGGGGGTGGGACGGAAACTGCCACTTGATTGCGTACAAATGTGACGCGATTTCAGGGGCAGTCAAAGGAAAAAAAGTCTTCATTTATGGCAAAATCTCCTCAAAAAGGGTTCGTCTTTCGTCCCGTGTCAAAATTCAGCAAAGACACTTTTGCTACAGCTAGGATGACCGTTTTAAAACGACGAAAAAAATTCCTGGTCTTTTGCCGGTTCGCGAACATTTTTCCCGGTCCCTAATATTTAAAAAATCCAACTCGATTCTAAACATTTTTTCATTTAAATTAATAAAAAATAAACAACAATTTAAAGCATTTAAAGTGGAACTCTTTAATTTTGAACTTTTAAAATTGAAGTTCAAATTTTTTTCAGTTAAAAAATGTTGTATTCAAATGCTCAATAATTTACACGTATTAACAGGAAAGCACTAACACTTCTCAATTAAACAGTTTTAAATTAAATGAGATAAATTGGAAAATTCATAAATGTTAAGATTTAGCAATTATATAGTTTCAAAATTTAGATTAGGTTCCAAAAATATAAATCCACTTTTACATTTTCAATACTCTTAATTAAAGAATCAATTAATGAACTTTGAAAAATTTCAAAATTATATCATTATGTTATTTTAGGCTAGAAACATTATAAATTAAATTATTTTCAACTTAAAAATACTTAAATTAGAAGTTAAATGTTTTGCAGTTTAAATAGTTTAAGCATCCTTGAAAACCTTCAAAATCTAACTTCGAAATCTTGAGAAATCTAGAAGTTGTTTTTAATTTTTTCAAATTTAAAATTATTTTTAAAATTGTTTCTGAACAAATTTCATACAAATTTGGATTTATAAATAATAATTGAACACTTACTATTTGTAGACAAAATTCGAGTAATTTTAAGAAATGTTCAGAATTTTTAAAAAGATTCAAAATTAATTTAGAACTCAAAATAATACCGACCAAACGTGTACCGTCCAAATTGGACTATTCGTATCGAAATTTTGGTGCAAATACCCACAACCTAATTTAAAACAAAATGTAGATTTTATCAGATTTCAAACAAGAAATTTAGACGCTTTTTAAACAATGTGAAAGGCTCCAAAAGAATAAAAACATTTTCTTTATATTCTAGGAAAACTGAAAATGATTTTTCATTTTGACAAATTATTTTAACATAATATTTAAAAAGATTTTAAGAGATTTCAAAAATTGCAGGAAAAATTCTACTGATTTTAAAATAAGTTTAGAAGATCTGAAAAAAATGGTCACACACTTCGTTTAAATTACTTGACATCATTTCAAGTTTTAAATTAATTTTGAATCTTTTCAAAACTAATTATCTCTTGATATTACTCAATTTTTCCTACAAATATTAAGTGTTGAATTATTATTTCTACATAAAAATTCAACAATTTCTCTTACAAATTGAACATTTTTTAAATAGAACAGTAAAAATTGTAATGTTAAAAGTTTAAAAAATCTTACAAATTCTGACGATTTAAAGGTAACTATGTCAAATAAACAGTCAAATATTGCTAAATATTAAATAATTATTCTTTTACTTAATTAAAGAAATTTGAATTGAATGCGTTCAAAATTGAATATTTTGGACTGAAACAATATTTTTAATTTAACAAAGCCTTTAATTAAGAATATCTTATTATTAAGTTATTTTTTAATCTGAAAATAGTTAATAAAGTTATAATCGCACCTTTACATTTGTTTCCTAAGATTTTCGAAACGAAACAGTAACAATCTAGAAATTCTTAAACTTTCAACGAATTTAGAATCGTTTTATCAAATAAATTATAGTTCAATTTTTTAAAACGTAAAGTACAGATCCATTTGAAAAATTATTTATTAATTTATTTTTATTTACAGTTGATAAAACCATACTGTTTTTTATCAAACATTTGCATCTTCACACGCTTTTAATTTTTAATCGTGTAAGTATTCAAGACTATACTTTAAAATTCTCTCAATTAAAAATATACGCTTAAAAATAAAAACCTAAAATGAAGAATTTTTAAAGTAAAAGTTCCCGGTCACAGAAAATTCCTTTCTACAAGGAGGGCACTAATTGGGGTAAATTTACTTGACCGAGCTGAGTAAAGCGGGAAAACTTTTCATTTCATTTTACAAAATTTAAGGCAGTGAATAGAAAAAAAAATTCTCAATCTTATAAGTTTCATCTAACGCTGTCGAAATCCATTTGATTACTCCTGGCATCAGACTCATTTAAGAAATTCAAAATAGTGCCCGTTTTAAAATTACATAAATTTTGTTTTCATTTGTGAACGTAACTTTGTAAATTTGGACAAGTAAATTCTTAATGATACAAGTTTTTAGGAATTTAATTAACATCTTTAATTGTGAAAGTTTTGACAAATTACGAAAGGATCTTGAATATATTAATTGTCACCAATAATATGAAACGCATCATTAATCACTTTTAAAATTTGATCCTAAATTTCATCAACTTGAATAATAATTAAAACAAACTTTTATTTTATTTTCATGTTACATAATTCTATTTTATAAATTTCAATCAAATTTAATCACGCTCTAAAAAAAATCCCTGGAATATCTTCCAGATTTTCTAGGTGAGTAGACACCCTATTTGCTCTACAGTTTAAGAGTTAATTTAAACTTTGACGAAATGTTTTCGTCAAACTTTATGTAATCTTTTCCAAATCAATTTTATCAAGTCTATTCATCAAGAATAATTTAATATGAAATAGATTCTAAATAGACAAATTATTGTACCCTTTGTCCACTATCAGAAAACACCTAATAAAATGCACCCTTCCCAAAAAAGCTATTTTTTTCTTCCTTTTTAGTAATGGGGAGAAAAAGACTCTTCATTTGCTATAATCTATATTCTATAAGATATATATAAACTGGGGTGACTTTTCTACCCCTAAGTTTTATTAATGAAGTTGGAGCTTTTGACATGTTTGACCACAAACAAAGCTCTTACATCGTGAGACTTTTTCGACTTTTTTGAAACTTTAAAAATTGATATTCAAAAATTGTAATTAACAATACCGTTTGCAATTAAACAATTTCACCGAAACCATTTTATATCGATTGATTTGAAATGCAATTATTAACAATTTATTAAAAATTAATATATGCATATTCCAATTATACGGTATCGAATTTAATGATCCGGATATTCTAAGCGTTGAAATAAGAATAATTTTTTTGAAAATCAATTTATTCAATTTAGGTCAAGAAACAAATCAAAATATGCTGAAAATTAAGAAAGTTCTCAAAACAAAGCAAAACGACCGACAAGAAATTAAAAACTTAAGTTTTCAGTTTAAAAAGTTATTTTGAAGTAAAAAAAACTAATCAAGGAGAAATCAAAATCTTCAATCAAAGAAATCAATTTTTAACAACCAAAAAATGGTTAGGAATGTGGTTTAACTTTTAAACAAGAAGTCCAATTTTCAATGAAAAAAAAAACCTATTTTAACCAGATGCAATAGTAAAATTTTCAATTTAAAAACTACTTTTCGTCAACATAAACTAATTTTCAACCAAAGAGATGAATTTTCTACTAAACTGATGAATTTTATAACCAAAGGGACGAATTTTCAATCGAATAATTGAATTTTCGACTGAAACTTGACGCATATACGCTTGGACATTTCCAATTATATTTAGAGAACCCTTCAATATTTGTGAAGTTTTTTTAAACTCAAATTAATGATAAGATTTTTACTGAAATTTTCCTATATCATAAGCCGATTGAAGTTCGGCGCAGGTACGTTTGGAAATTTTTAATCATATATAGGGCTTTCAGATTTTAAAAGTTTTTCTAGATTAAATTAATTACAAGACTGCAAATATTCCGTTCTGTAAAATTCAGATTTTTGTTGCAATTTTTAAAAAATCGTAAGCCGACTGAAACTCGACGCAGATACGCTTGGACATTTTCAATCATAAGGCGTTAATATTTTTAAAAGTTTTTCTAGCTTAAATTAATTTATATGACTTCAAATACTCCGGCCTGTATATTTCAGATTTTTACTGCAACTTTCCTAGATCATAAGCTGACTGAAACCCAACGCAGAAACGCGGGGGCATTTTTAATCATATCTGGAGAACCCGTTAAGATTTCAAAAGTTCTGTAAGCTTCAATTAATGATAAGAATTCAAAGCTTTTGTTGCGTAAATTTCAAATTTTTGGTTTAACTTTCCTAGGCTACAGACCGACTGAAAACCGACGTAGATAAGCTTGGACATTTTATTCATGTCTTAGGCGTTAAGATTAGTAAAGTTTTTCTAGCTTAAATTAATTCTAAGGTATTAAAGATTTCGGCCTGGTCATTTTTCAGACTATTTCTGTAACTTTTCTAGGTCACAAGCCGACTGAAACCCTATACAGATACACTTTGACATTTTTAATCATACCTAGAGAACCTGTTAATATTTTTGAAGTGTTTTTTAGGTCAAATTAATTCTAAGACATAAAATATTCCGGCCTGTAAATTTCAGATTTTTACTGCAACTTCTCAATGTCACAAGCCGACTGAAACCCGACGCAAATACGCTTGGACATTTTTAATCATATATAGAGAACCCTTTAAGATTTTAAACGTTTTTTTTTTAAACTCAACAATGATAAGACTTTAAAGATTACGTCCTAAATTTCAGAATTTTGGTGCAACGTTCATAAGTCAAAAGCCGACTGAAACCCGATGCAGATACGCTTGGACATTTTTAATCATATCTAGGGAACCGGTTAAGATTTTTACATTTTTTCAGCTCAAATTAATGATGAGAATTCAACAATTCCCTCCTGTAAATTTCATATTTTTGCTGCAAATTTCAGGGGTGATGACATGAGTTGAAGTTAAGGTACTAAAAACGAACATTTCTTAAATTTTTTGTTTTCTTCAAAAAAAAATAATAAAATATCTCTTTCTAAATTTAAATAAAATTGTCGAGCTTTATTTCCGACCAAGTTAACGTGTTTCAAAGTCATTAGCGATTTTTATTACCGCTCGCGCTAGCTAGCTAGCCTTGTAGATAAATAAAAATGTTGTTTTCGTTTTTAAGTATAACAATGTTTTTAAAATACTCGGATACCACGTAACTCCCAAAGACTGCCTTGATCGATCGCTGATTGCGCAACAAGATAAAGTCGGCTGAAGATTCAAAGACCGACTCTAGCACGTCCGCGGCTACAAACAACTTACATAATGCCGTGTATTTATCCATTCTGCAGTTTTACCACACTGATGGACACATTCATTTTTACATGTATTTGCGAGAACTCAACTCGACGTGAATGCATTTTACCGCGTTGGCGTTTGCAGTCGTAGGTCGTGTACAAAAACACTACGTGTCTTCAACACACATCTGTGAACGTGCGAATGTGACTGTCATTGTGATTGCCGTCCATACATAGTCTTTAGCTGAAAATACCACGTGACATATAGCAGATACGCATACATTGAGGAATTAAGATATGGCCTTTATCGCAATATTGCACACATAAAAAATTGTTGACTGTGGGCGCGATATCTGCACATTTTCCACATTCTACATGAACCAACCCACACATGTGTGGTGCCTATACCGACGCGTCGGTATAGGAAAGACGAGTCGGTATAGGAATTCGCGTCGGTATAGGAAGGATCGCGTGCTCGTGAGTAAGCTAGCGTAAGAATAGAGCTAGTAATAACTGCCAGGCGATATTATACTAACCTAGCCTAACATTACGGCTACGCGAGAACGACCCTGACGCTTACGACGCACCTCGCGGTCGTTGACTGATTATTAATCCTACCACAACTGCACGTTGTTATTGTTTGTCGCTTCTAGACCGACGTCACTCGAGTTTGCCTATTTATACAATATAGAGACCCCGAGAATCTCGAGATCAGTTAATTATGTTCAAGAGGGAATGCATATTATTTTATGCTCAGCTTACGTATACTCGGAGAATATGAAAAACAAGTTTTTCTTTCTACTGCAAGACCTACCTCAAAGTTTATTTTTTTATTTGAAATATTTAAATTTGAATTTATTAATTAACAAATCTAATAGGAAAAGATTATTAGTACAGGTGTTCGAAAATCAGAAATAAAAATTTCGGGGTGGCCACCAAACTTAATTTTCAAAATGTTTAAACTTCAATTTTTTGTTATTTTAAACAGAGGATGAATTTTCAAGAAATCGGTTGAAGTCTAGAACAAAAAATATGATTTTTCACCAAAATGGTTTAATTTTCAACCCAATAAATAAACTTTTAAGCAAATAGTTAAATTTTGAAGCAAATATTTTAATCTTAAAGTTTAAGCCACAAAGGCGAATTTTGAATAAGATAGTTAAATTTTCAACCCAAATCTATTCTACTAAAAATATAAATTTTCATGTAAGCAGTTTTCTACCAAAAAAATAGAATTAAATATTGCAATTTTCTAACTACAAATATTCAGAGGTTGAACAAAATAGTTGAATTCTAGATTAAAAATATGATTTTTTTCAATAGTTTCATTTTCCAAAAAATTAATAAACCTTCAAGCAAATACTTGAACTTTTAAGCAATTAGTTGAATTTTCTACCTACAAAGATTCAGAGGATGAATTTTCAACAAAATAGTTTAATTTTCAACAGAATAAATGCAAATATTTGAATGTTTAACCAAATAGTTTAATCTTTAGGCCAAAAAGGCGATTTTTTAAGAAGACAATTAAATTTTCAACACAAAACTATTCTATCACAAAGATCAATTTTCATATACGCAGTTTTCTACCAAAAAATCTGAATTTTTAATTCAAAAGTACGAATTTTCTATTTAACAAAAAAAAAAAACGAATTTTCAACAAAAGTCCATTTTTGAAGATGATAGTTAAATTTTTAATCAAATATATCCATTTTCTAACTACAAAGATTCAGAAGTTGAACTTTCAACAAAATATTTAAATTCTAGACCAAACAATTAAATTTTTTAACAAAACAGTTTAATGTTTCAAAAAATAAATAAATCTTTAAGCAAATACTTGAATTTTTAAGCAAATAATTGAATCCTTAATTCAAAAAGGCGATTTTTTACGAAAAAAGTTAAATTTTCAACCAAAAAGTTAAATTCTTAACGAAAAATTTAAAATTTGATATTTTAAACAAAACAAAAATTGATTTTCCAACAAAATGGTTAAATTTTCAACCAAAGATTTTAATTTTTAACCTGCAAAGATGAATTCTTAATCAAAAAGATACTTTTTTTAAACAAAATGCATGATTTTTCAAACTAAACAAAATCGATTTTCAACTTAAAAAAGTTAAGTTCATGTTAAGAAAGAAAAAAAGTGCATCCAAATTTTTAAACCTTCAAGCCAAAAGACAACCGAGATGAATTTGTAACTAAAATAATGAACCGATATAACTGGAAGTTGAATTTTCAGTGTAAAAAATTAAATTTCAACCAACAAAAAAGTGGACTTTCATTGTAAGAGATTCATTTTGACTAAAATATATTACGGGGAAAAAATTAATTTTTGAAACAAAGTGATTTAATCTGCAAATAAGCAAATGAGTTTTCACCCCAAAAAGATATTTTTTAACAAATAATTTAGTGGTCGAGATATAAAAAACAATATTTTATTTTTAAACAAATAATTGAAAAAGACTTATTTTTAAAGAAAATAGTTAAATGCTTAACCAAAAAGATCAATTTTCAACTAAACAGTTGCATTTTTAACAAAAAATATTACGTTTCAACCAAAATAAAGTTTTCCAAAATTGAAAACGCAATTTAAAAGACTGAATATTAATAATTGGGAAAAAAACATTCAAAATCGAACAATTTTCAAACTCAATAGTTTAATATTGTGACAAATTTAGGATTTCATAATTAGATAATCTCTAAATGAAAGAAAAATACAGGATGACTGTAAGGTTGGAGCAAAAACAATTTCGAAAAAAGGTTTGGGGCGGACGGGTGTACAAAAGTTGTAATTACTCTCGAATAAAGGGGCAACCAAAAATTTATTTTGTTCAGCCAATATCTTCATGCACTCTCCTCTTAAAAAAATGTTTTTTTTATTTAAAACAAATTTTATTTCAATTTCAGATAAGACCTTTCCTGGAGAATATACAATTTCCGAAGATAGGGACGATTTCTTCTACTGAAAAAAAATATTCTCAAGAAAAATATAGCTTCACAGAGATTTTAGATCTTAGAATGACACATAAAAGTTGTCATTTCACAACGATGACGAAGTTTTCGACTTAAGGAAGCGATTCAGTTAATTTATTCAACACAGACAGACCGGCAGATCTACCGAATCGAGCTTCGTAATATTGCACATTCTAAATGTCAGTGGCCCTGAGTTATTTTTGGTGAAACTTTCCGCCCAGCTAAGCCCACCCACTAGAGTACTAGACTATAGAAAAGCATTTATTTCCTTCCAACTAAAGTGGCGCTTCGTTGAATGCATTCGCGTCGGCTTAGAGACTCACAATTAGACCTTACAGTCGTGCCTCTAACTCTCTCAGCGTTTGACTGCAACGCCGGAAATGCAAATATTTCAGAAAATACTTCACTTCATAAAACACTAGATGTCGTGTACAAATTTTACCTCAAAGTTACATCTTTGGTTGTTTGTTTTTTCTAATTCCTATTCCTGGCAGAGAAAAATTTGTGAGACAGGAAAAGTACTTCCGCAGTAGACCAAGACACTTTCAGTCAGACTTGGATCAGTGACAACTTTAGTGTTGTGGTAAATGTTGAAAAAACAAAATTCAAATCTATTGTCTCGAGTTTTTACACAGGAAGTTAATCACTTGCATTTTTTAGTTTTGTGTATGCATCTTCAGTGAAGCGAATCTTCCAATCTATAATTGTTTTTTAAATGAACATTCTTGTGTAATTCGGACCAGATCTATTTATTTGTGCAAAGGAAAATTAATAACTTTACTTGTTTATAAAAAACTTTAGGCAAAGTAGGCGAAAAAATTGATGCAAAAATCTGTCTGTAGTTACTATGTCACTAATGTAAATAGGCTTTCCTCCATTGTGTATGTCTATGTCCTATTGGGGACAGGCTAATTAGGGTCTAATTATTTTCGAATTTAATTACCTTCTGTATAGATGAATTCGCTTTTTCATTACAAATCCAACAATATAAAATACTATTTTTTCATTAAAAAATTGGCGTTGTACCAAAAGCTACACTTAAATATTCCCTAGGTTCTTTCCCAACATCAATCAGACCCCTATTTTTGAAATATTTCCTATGTGGAAATTTCACAGAGACTGATTAACATTTTGATGCTGGAAAATGGTCTAAGCAACAAGTCAGAGAATAAAATTATACTCGATTTCTTGAATTTATTGAAAACATTGATGCTAATATCACAAAAAATGCCAAATAACAAAGATTTAGATAAAAGTTTATGGGTTTATCTAATGATTTATAAAATAATGACAATCCACAAAACTTTATTAGATAAAGATTTAAATGAGAGTTTCTTTGAAACAAAAATTCTTTTTAAAAATCATCCTGAATTTCGACTTAGAAGATTTATAATCCGAGAATGTTGCATATCTTAATGGTAAGGAGGGTTTTCAAGTTGTTCCCAATTTTATCCTGAAAAATTGCTTCCAAAATTCACTTTTAAAATTCTAGATAGAATAAGGATTTAAAATTTTTATTTCACAAATCTCTCTTTAGCTTATCGCATAGTGAAGGCCCATAAAACAATTATCCTTTACGACCCGTAATTTCGACAATTGGTTCTCTTGCCAGAAAATTAGATGAGTTACTACATCATCAAAGAATCCATAACACTTTCAAAAACATCCATAAAAAATAGAATTCTCAAATAGAATAGAAAGTCTATTTAAAATCAAATGAGAATCTTAAAATATCATCGAATCACACTTTCGGTTTCTTTTGACGTAATAAGACATGTTTCGAAACATTTCATATAAGAAAGAGTTCAAATTTCCATAGAAAAACGATGAGATTTGATTAAAGTCCATACCAAGATTCCTAAAAAATCATTTCTTGAAGCAAAAAAATATGTTTTTCTTTCAAGATTACAATTTATTGCTGAAACTGAAATTGATACGACTTCAATAAAAATCGATGAAGGCCACATTATCACAGATTGGCATATGAAAAGGATTTGTTCGTGAAGAACACTTTGTTTTCTTTCTAATCATTCTATTAAAAACAAAGAAGAAGTCGTAAATAATTTGATTGATAGAGCTCTTAAATTGTTGCCTCTAGATTTTCATGAAAAAATAAATTGAATTTTGTAAACATATTCTTTTTCTCAGTCACCGTCCGATTGATTTTATCGAAAAGATCTGCACAACAGATTTAATCATTCTTAAAGTAAAAACAATAATTTAAATTTTTTATTTTGATACAAAATTGCCGAAGATACTTTCCAAAATATGTTTCTACAAACCAAAAAGATGTTTAAAATCTTTGCCCTATCAGCAAAATTTATTTTTTTGTTTGTAAAAGCATTTTTTGAAAAGTTTCTAAACAAACTTCGTGCCCAAAACCTAAATGGAAAGACTGAAAGATTAGTTTTTTTTTACTCTAATTTTGATTTACGAACTTTTGTTTTATTCTGATTTCGTTTCAAAAAATATTTAATAGAATAGTGATTTAATTTCGATCTTTGTATAATTTAAAAATAAATCTTTTCTTAATTTCCTATCTGGTTCTAAAGGGTGTTTTTTTCAGAGTAGTATCTAAACTCTAAAAAATAAAAGCTGACAGACTTAAGGATTTAAGTAATTTTAAAATCCCAAGGTGTATCGCTAAGTAGATCAGAATTTACAACAAAAAAACAGATTAAGAAGAAAACAAAAACCATAGACTCAAATTTCGATAATAATTAAAGAAAAATTTTAAATAAAATTAAAATCTTTCATCAAATCGAACTTTGCATGTGATCAAAAAATAGGGGATTCCTCTAAGGTGAATGTTCTCATGACTCATTCGCGGTTTACTGACCAAAGTCTTGCACAACTTCCCGGAGAGTAAGAGAGAGAGTATTGCACTATCCAAAATACCCTAGAGGAAATTTCTATTTCTGTATTAATTCTGAAGTTGAAAATGACACGTAGGCAACAAAATATGTTTAAAAATAAATTTTACGTTTACAGGCCTCACAGTCCCTATGATGAAATAAAATATAGGGATGAAAGGGTACTTTTTTCACGCTCCTAGAATACTTTCTTCGCGCTCAAAGGGTAAAAATTGAGGATAAATTCATAAGACCTCAAAAAAATTCAAGTTAAATTCAAAATAATTGAAATTTGCTGGTAATTTTTGTTTGAATCATGAAAATTCGATCGATTTTCGTAAAATTGGAATGAATTTAGAATTAATTTAGAGTGAATTTAAAGGAATGAGGTAACCGAAAAGAATTCGATGAAATTCGTAAAAATTCAAGGAGAATTTATTAAAAATCAAATGAATTGGAAACAATTTAAGAATATATTTTAAATGCATTCAATTAAGATTTTTCATACATGAAAAATCTTCAATGAATTCAGTAACTGTTTTAGTGACCTCAGAAAAATTCAAGGGAATTCAAAAGAATTCGGTGAAATGCCTTTCAAGGTGTGGTAAAAAATAATTATTAAAAATCTTTGAAACTCTAATAATTTCTAACCCAGGATGTGTCTGATGGCCAAAACAATTTAAGTTAAATTCAAAGAAATTTAATTTAAATTCAAAATAATTCAAATAAACTGAGAAAAAAATTTTAATCAAAAAAATTCCACTGATTACAATTAAATTTCAGGGAATTTAGAGGAATTTAAAGGGACGAAAATATTCAATGAAATTCATGAAAAATAAAACTAAATTTAAAAAAATAATCAAGAGAATTCAAAATAATAATTAGAAAATACGAAAAAAATTCTTCGAAATGAGTAATTATAAAATAAGATTAGAAAAATTAAAAAAAATTGGAAAGAATTTGATGAAATGTCTAAGAATTTAAGGTGAGTATAAAAGACTTTCAGATGAATTAAACAAAAAACTTTTTTTAAATCCACTATATTGAGTAAAATAATGTGGATTTAGAAGAATTCAAAAGAATTTAAAAGAATTCAAGATAAAATAATAATAATTCAATAATAATAATTCCAAATGAATTGCAAAAAATAATTGAAAATGTCTTGAAATATTTGAAATTCTACCGGATATTCTTAGTAGATCTAGACACGTCGTTTACATTATTTTAAATCATTACAAATTTTTAATTAATGTTAAAGATTTGCAGACCTTCTAAATTTGATATTTATGCTTCAATTTTAAAAATGATTATAATTTATATTCACTTGTAATGAACTAAAAAGTTTTCTTAATCCAAAAATGTCGATTTCAAAAACGCCACTAATTTTTAATTGTTCAAGTCTTTAAAACTGTATTTTTAAATACTTTAAATGAAAAATGTAGCCTTAAATATTAAAATGCAAAATGGAAAATTTGTAAGTGAAAGAATTTCGAATTACGCGCTGTAAACTGAATTTGCGTAAACATCTTCAAGGTCAGTAATTATCTCAATTAAGCATTTCGCGTAAACATCTCCAAGGTTATATTTTGTGTGAAATGCTTAATTGGGACAATAAATAACCTTGAAGCTGTTTACGCAAACTGGGATCGAGAAAATGGTAAAAAATTAGCATGGACATGAACCGCTTTAGCTGTAGAACTGGCTCGAAGTTGGAAAGGTAGGGGATTTAAAAAATTAACTCTAAGAGAATAAGTTTTTTATGATTTTAAGAATGTAAACTATATTATCAGCAATTTGCTTAAACATCTTCAAGGTCACTTATTATCTTAATTAAGCATTTCTAAACAACTCCAAGGTTATATTTTGTGTGAAATAATTAATTGAGATAACTCATAACCTTGAAGTTGTTTACGCAAATCGTGCAAATCGTGTGGAACTGTTTAAAAAAAACGGTTAAAATCAAACTTGGAGAGATTTTTTTTTCTAAAAATTTATCAAATTCCCGGTCAAAAAAGCCGGAGAGGATTTAAAGTTGCCGATGTTTCCCAATTTGTTTTCATTCAAAATTTCATGTTCTCAAAATCAAAAAGCAATCTTTTTATCGCGATGATATTTTTTTTCGTGAAAAATTTTTTTCTACATTTAAACACATTCTGAGGGCCTTTTGTGATATAAGAAGGAGCGATTACCTCGAAAACGAGAGATTTACCAGCACGATTTTCTCATCGGCTTTCGATAACCCATATCGAGGATTACTAGGAGCAATTACTTAGCATTGTAAGACATTATGCTTCATCCTCCCGCCTGCATATAAAGTAACTTCTTCCCTAAGGAGCAAAAAAGAAGGGATGAAATAGGGGATGGAAATCCTCAATTCGTAACAGAACAACCCTTCTTCGCATAAAAGGACTTTGCTCAAGATTTCTAGAAATATTCCAGTCGTTGTCAGGGATTATGATTATTGTGGTTATCAAATAAATTCAAAGGGCATCAAATTTCTTTTAACTAGAGCTTACTTCAAAAATATCTTAATTCTATAATCTGCAATTCAAATAAAATCTTCTTAAAATACATACTTCAAAGTCTAAAATTGTCTCGAGGGGAAAAGGGTGGTTTTGAACGAAAAATGGGGAAATAATAGGGGAATAAATTCTTGTGAGCAGAATTTATATAGGTACCATATTTCTTCTCAACTTCAAGTGGAAATATATAGCATTTTCAACAAAAGAGTTGAATTTTCTCCCAAAAGAATATGAATTTCTTAAAAAAAGAATTATCAACCAAAAAGAAAAATTTTTCTACCAAATATTTGAAATTTCGACATTAAAAAATTATTTTAATTTTAAAAATTGCATTTACGACCAAATACATGATCTTTCAAGCAAACGAGACTAATTTGAAACAAAGGAAGTTGAAATTTTAAACAAGAAAGATTTTTTAGTCACAAAAGAAAAAAATTCAACCAAATTATTGATTCTTCAAGTCGAAGAGGAATTTTCTCCAAAAAAGTTGCATTTTTAACCAAAAAAGACAAATTTTCCAAACGAAAAAAAGAATTTTCCAAAAATATTTATTAAATTTCAACGAAATTGCTGAATTTCGGAATAATAAAACGTCAATTATTCACCAAAAATAGAACAGTTAAAATAGCAGTTTAAATTTAATTGCTAAAAAAAATTTCAAGTAGCAAAACTTTCGAATAAAAAGAAGAATTTTCCAACAAAATACAAGCGTTTTTAAACAATTAACTGAATTCTTAATTGAAAAAGGTCAATTTCCAATAAAAAGTATAAATTTTTAAACAAAAATAAAGTAGTTATATTTTCAGTTGAAATTTTTTTTTCAGTTCAAAAAAATTTATTTTCAATCAAAAACAAAACGAATCTTGTAACATAAAATTTGAATTTTCAACAGAAAAAGATGAATTTTAAACAAGAAGATTCATTTTTAAATGAGAAAGACGAATTTTCAACAAAACACATAATTTTTCAATCAAAATGTGGAATTTTTAAATAAAAAAGACGGATTTATAATCAGAAATTAAATAATTGATCCTTTAGAGTTCAATTATCAAACAAAAAGATGAAAAAAATGATTATTAACGAAATACACGATTTTCAACAAAACATCCGAATTTTTAACTTAAAGAATTATGGAATTTAATAGAAGTTTTAGTTAAAAAATTAATTATCATTTGAAGAGATGAATTAACTAATAAAGATAAATTCACTTGATTGAAAAAAAATTATTTTAAATAAGGAACAGCTTAATTCAACAAAAAATTGCCAACATTCAATCAAACAACTGCATTTTTAAAGAAAGATGATACCTTTTTAAACATAACAACCAATTTGTAACTAAGAAGGATTTTTCATTCAAGAAATAAAAAATGTCAACCAAATTGTAAAACTTTCAAGCCAAAAAGGCGAATTTTCTACGAAACACTTATATCTTCATCAAAGAAGTTAATTTCCAACAAAATAATTAAATTTTTAACAAAATAGATGAATTTTCGACCAATAGAAATTTGTTACGAAAGCTTAAATTTCAACTAAATAAGATGATTACTTTTCTACCAAAAGATGAATTTTTAATAAAAAGACGAATTTTCTTTCTAAAGAGACGAATTCCAGAAAGGTAACTTTTCTACAAAGTAGTTGAATTTTCAACAAAATAGCAGAAATGTTAACCAAAAGCAATGAATTCTGAATGTAGACTTCTGAATTAAAAAGAATTAACTTCAAACTTTAGAAAATATGATTTTTCTTCATAAAGATGAATTTTTAACCAAGAAAGACTTTTCATTCAAGAAAAATAATTTTAATACAAATTTTAATTAAATATAAGTATAAAATTAAATATAAAAAACAAAAAGACGAATTTTCAACCAAACAGTTAAATTTTCAACCAAAAACTATGAATTTTCAACCAAGAAAAATCAATCCTCAACGAAAAATATAATAGTTGAATTTTTAACCCAAAATTATAAATGTTAAAAAAATGGAATGGCCAAATTTTCAATTTTGAAAAGTAATTTTCAAAACAAAAAAAACGAATTTTGAACAAAATAGTTGAAAAAGAATAACTTTAAAAAAAAAAGTTAAACTTTAACCAAATATAAACAATTTTAACCAAAAGAGGTCAATTCTAAAATAAAAATATAATAGACGAGTTTTTAATTAAAAAAGAATTAACATTCAATGTAATATTAGGGAAAAGAGTGTGAAAGACTAAATCTTTTAAAAATATATTTTCTGATTCAGAGAATAATTCCCTATTTCCTACATTTGTAAGAAAAAAAAAGAAAAGAAAGCGTGCACCGGATTTCACAGGAGAGTCTCGACTCGGTGAAAGCATTTTAATATGGCATAGGATCTTCTTACTTGGCTTTATAAAAAGTTTAATATACTCGCAGCGGTGTCCATTCCGCGGTTGGATTTTTAGTTTCGCGACTGGATGAGAATAAAAATCTACAGGAACCTTAAAAAACTTTCCAAGAACGGCAATAAGCCAGAGCGATGATCCTGCTTAAGTCGCCTATAAATCTCCATTGTATTATTCGCTGGCTCTATACATGGAATATAGAAGAGCGAGGTTCTAAAGTTATTAATCTTGAGAATCTACATCCTCAAGTTTAGGCTTTTTTTACCCCCTTTCGATCAGATAAGAACCTAATTCCTGAAACTAATCCTCCTCAAAATCTAAAGAAAAAGACACCCCCTGAACTTTTTCAAACAGCGAAAAAATACCTAAGATTAGAGAAGGCTCCGCTGCGGATTGCGGTACAGTTAGTGCCAAAGATGTTTGCTAGGTAAAAATTATTTAGGTTCGAGGAAATGGATACGGAAGTTGACAATCTCAATGTGAAACCTAAGAATGGATGCGCCTCCGCTGCGGATTGCAATACGCAATTCACTTTATAGCATAACAAATTAATAAGGTTCTTCTGTAAAATCGAAATTCCTATTTAGAAGGAAAGCAAGTCCACTCCCGAGCTAAAATGCTGCTGAATTGGGGCCAAAAAGTTTTACTCGATAAAAATCAGCCAGTTTGGATGAAATGTATGTGGAAGTTGACGATCTTCCAGTGACACATAAAATTGAAGAAAGCTCCGCTGCGGATTGCGATAAATTCAATTTAGTCTACAAAATTAATAAAAACATACTTCTAATATATTAGGTTCCTGGGTATGGGTAAAAAATGTTGATGTGCTCCAATCGCTTATAAATCTCCATTGAAAAGTCAACTCCCGAGCTTAAGTGTTCCTAAATTAGGACCAAAAAAGTTTGCTTGATAAAAAATCATCCAGATTTGAGGAAATGGATACGGAAGTTGAAAATATCAATGTGAAACCTAAGATTGGAGACGACTCTGCTGCGGATTGCAATTCGCAATTCAATGTATGGTACAACAAATTAGTCGTCTATAAATCTCTATTGTATTATTCACTGGCTCTATATAAAAAATATGAAACACCTGAACTTTTTCAAAAAGCGAAAAAATATGCTGTAAAATCGAAATCACTATTTAGAGGCAAACGAAAAGTCCACTCCCGAGTCAAAATGTTTCTGAATTAGGACCAAAAAACTTTGCTTGATAAAAATCATCCAATTTCGAGGAAATGGATACGAAATTTGACAATCTCAAAGTGATGCTGAAAGATTGAAGACAGCTCCGCTGCAGATTGCGATACGAAATTTAACTTCTAAAAAATTGATAGAAAAATGAAAACGAGATATGGGGATACTGAATGAGAATAAAAGCCTTTGATAAAAAAATGGTTCAGTTATAAAAAAATAAAAATTGAAAAATATATTTCTTTTTTGTATTCAATAATAATTTTAATATCAATGCTAAAAGATTGAAAACATATTACAAAGTTAACATTTAAACCTATATTTGATACAATTTTGTTTTAAATTAAATGAAAAATAATTTTTTTAAATTCTTTTGTTTTACTGCCACCCTTCAATTATAGAAAAAATTACTATAATAATATTTCAGAGTGGCTGCTTTGATTAAATCTGTGAAATTTAATTAAATTTCGAAATTAAAATGAGAACAAATAGGGTGTTTTTTCTTTTATTTCGCCCCTTTTTGTCCCTACTAGGATCAAAAGTTTGCCTTGTCGGATCGTAACTAGACTCCCAAGGGGCAGATACCAGAGGCAGATCCCTTCCAAAGAAGGAACTTTACTTATTTCAAATTCACTCTGGGAAAGATGCATTCTTTTATTTAATAAAAGTAAATAATAAAAAAGAAATAGTTTACCAAGTCAAGTTTTTTTTTAAATTTTAAGTATAGAAAAAGTTTCAGGAATATAAAACAGCACGGTAAGAAAAATCAAGATTTTCCATGAAATAAAAAATTTTTAAAGAAAAATTATGAAAAAAGTGCAACAAAAATAATCTCTATTTTTTCAATGTTTTTTGGAGACAAATTTACACAAAGATTTATGAATACCTGATCACAAAATTTTATAAAATTTTACGAAAAGATGCTGAAATCGTTGAAAAAAATTGTTAAAAAAAAGAACCCATGATATACTAAACTTCATGCATTTAAAAAAATTAATTCGAAGCGACACTGAACAAATTCAACTATTTTTTAAATAATTATTTTTTGTAAGTTTTAAACATAAGATTTTGCTGATAATATAGTTTCAATTCTTAAAATCATTGAAAATTTTTTTCCTAGTCATTTTTTTCTAAATCCCATGACTTTTCTACGTTTTCTGGAACTTTCTCAAACTTCCATCACTTTTCCTACCTTACCGACTTCGAGCCAGTTCTACAACTGAAGTGGTTCATGTCCGTGCTAAGTTTCTACCATTTTCTTAATCACGAGTTGCGTAAACAACTTCAAGGTTATTTATTATCTCAATTAAGCATTTTACATCAAATATAACCTTGGAGGTATTTAGAAATGCTGAATTGAGATAATAAGTGACCTTAAAAGATGTTTACGCAAATTGCTGATAATATCGTTTGCATCCTTAAAATCATAAAAAACTTACTATGTTTCTACCATGCTTTGGATCACGATTTGCGTAAACAACTTCAAGGTTATTTATTATCCCAATTAAGTATTCCACACAAAATATAACCTTGGAGGTGTTCACGAAAAATGCTTAATTGAGATAATAAATGACCTTGAAGATGTTTACGCAAATTCGTCTCTTACAATCGCGCAATAGCATTGCATGGCATTAACCAGAAAATTCTAGATAATTAGCACGGGCATTAACCTATTCAGCTAAGCAACGCTCTACAAGTCGGTTAGTGAGGAATCTTGAAATAGAAACCCACACATGTCTGTTGAAGACAACGGTTTAGGCAAAAAATTTGTCCGCGTTGCGAAAATCTCTTCAGTTACTTCGAAAGTCGGTCAATTTGAGACTTAACAACCTAGCTGGGAGAAAAAATCTGGAGACAATCCACGCTCTATTCGAAAACGTGACCGAGGTTCGTCAAGAAAAAGTTGGTTGAACTCATTTTCATGAGGATCAAATTTTCAAGCCGTGACTTTTCTCGAATCTCGTACTATGTGGGCGTGAAGAAAATTATCACCCTAGAAAATTCGTTCATTGCTGGTGGGTTCGTGAAAATCTAGCTGATGAGCTCTTGAAGATTAGATTCGCCTTGTGTTTGGGGAGCTGATTATCCGCTCCTTTGACGTTAGGTACTCTCTCGTTTTCGCCAAGCACGTCGCGAGGGATAAAATTACACTGAAGTTGTAAAAGATGTTTTTCCCCGACAATTTCCTATCTGGAAAAATATTTCCATTTAAGTGGTAACTTCGAGCCTTAATTTTTTTCAAGAAATATAGAGTTCTCCTAATACTTCCTTCAAAAGTATGGCAGATGTGTGGTACATTCTAATCGAATATCTTCACAAAGACGTTCAGCACCATCATAAAAGTGCTTTGCCATTTTGTTAATAGATTACAAGAAGGGTTGAGCCCCATTCTGTAAAGCTAAATCCGGAATTAAAAATGAGAGCTTTGTCATTAATCGATGATTGATCACTCGTTCTCATCCCGATTGGTGTCTGGTCTTTTCTCCAGACTGGAAACGTTTTCCAACGTCGAGAACGAGAATTGAGGATCAGACAATGGTTGTGATTAGGCCACAGTCCCTCGACGGCCTCCAGGCTGTGCCTCTTACTCTCCTTCACTTTAGACTCTTTTGACTTTAGAGGATGTAGAACCAGAAGGCATTCTATTGTGACATGTCAGACTGTCCCGGTGTGTCACTGACATGTACCCAGCCTGAAGCTAGGGTGGTGCATTGCAGTCTTGAACTGTTCTCCTGGACGTCAACCGGGCATTAACTTGATGTATGAGCTCACTACCAACATGATGTCTGGTTAATGGCTCTTGTTGGAGGGTTCGATGATGATGATGAGGGAAGCTAGAAGATTACGCCTGGCGTTCCTCCATCTCCTCACTCCACCCCATCTCATCTCACCTCACTCGCGAAATGGAATCAAGGTCCCTTTGATCCCGTCTCTCGTGACTTCCTAAGGGAAACCCACGTTGCTCCTTCTGATTCCATCATTTTCGGGACGTGTATCACCTTTTAAGGGTAATGAAATACCCGAGTCGGAAACTTAGAGCTTGAAAGGTTTTTTGAGTCAGTAAAAAAAAGGTGCCGAGAGCTTTCTTCAATCGTCTCTTTGAATTATTTGATAGTGATTAGAATATATATGAGCCGACTGACTTCACAGTCTTTCACTATTGCAGCGGGCTTTAAACTTGAAAGTTTAAAAATTCAGTTCGCTTAGAATTGAATAATATATTTGATTTAGGAACTAAGATTGAGTCCTTTCATAAAATGTATTCGTTTTATTAAGGATAAATTGGCAAGGAAATGGTACTATTTACTGCACTACTCACTACTATTTGTTCACTCTGAAGATTAATGTCCTTGAATGAATGAAGTTGTACTGCCTTGGGACGACAGTAAGGAAAACAATCTTAACTGGTCTTAACAGCCATTAGGTGGAACGAGCAATTTGTCGAGAACTTTGGCCATTAAGCGTCAGGCCCGATTGCCAAAGCAATAGTTGTGCCTCGAAGATTATGCTCTGACACGTTATTTACGATACTCCTGATACCTGATAGCGAATACGGAAACTGGGACCGTCATTTTCAATTAAAGAGCCATAACCCAATAACGTGACCATTCGCATTAAAGCTCCTAGTATCGGCGCCCTACCCATGTACTTGAAGTTACGAACGTTCATATGAACGAAATTAAAGATTTTTTTCCCCGATTTTTTTTTTTGCCTAAATCATTTAGGATGACAAAAAATTATATTCCATCGGAAGAAGTTTTCGAAATTTTTATTTTTTGAGGGGTTGAATACCCTTACAAATCACCCATTATTCAAACCTGTCAAACACAATTTTGATTATCGATGTTTGAAAATATTAAAACGTCACAAATTTTCTTTTTTTACCTCACTAATTATAGAGGGAGTGAGAAAGTTCGGCAAGACCCCTAAAAACCACCCTTAATATATCCGCACCTAAAATGTTAAAAATGACAATTCTGATTGTCGATATTTGAAAATAAAGAAACGTCAAAAATTCTCTTTTTTTATCATCATAATTATAGAGGGAGTGAGAAAG
>NC_046660.1:23846939-23866561 GCF_010883055.1 Belonocnema kinseyi
CAAATATCGACAATCAAACTTGCATTAGGCAGGTCTAAATAGTGGGTGATGTGTAAGGGTAGGTAACCCCTTAAAAAAATTTTTATTCGACAATTCTTTCCGGGAGAATATTTTTTTTGCCGTCCTAATTGATTTAGGCAAAAAAAAAATTGAAAAATAATTTTTTTTAATTTCGTTCAAATGAACGTTCGTAACTTCAAGTACATGCCCTACCCATCGAAATCTGAACTATCATCGAAATAGCGTATACAGTCCGTCCCTTTTTCCCCTTAAATTTGGAAAGCCTAAAACACTAAAAATCGAGAGTTTAGACCCAATTTTCCACTTTTTTTTCAAGGTTTCAATTCTTTTTTTAAGAATCGTAAGCAGAAAATAGACATTGGAAAACACGATGCTTTGAAATAGATTATGTTTTATGATACCAATTTTAAGTATTTTCTAAACGATTTATTTACTAATTTTTTAGATTTGAAGTTGTAAGGAAATGTTGATAAATTACTTTTTTGGAGACTTCGACCAAGTTCTCTGCATTTTGGACTCACCTGAAACAAAAAAGCAAAGGCTACATTACGAAACTGAATTTAAAAATACAAAAATAGATGCAGACTTTACAGCTCAAAATTAAATTAAATAATATTAAATCATATTAAATCATATTAAATAATGTTAACTAAGAAGATTAATTTTTTACCAAAAAAGATACATCTTCAATAAAAGAGAAAAATTTTAAACTGAACAGACTAATCTTAAACTTTTAAACAAGTCATTAAATTTTCAACCGAAACGATGGATTTTCAACAAAATAGTTACATTTTAACCTTTAACGATAAATCTTTAACCAGTGAAATTTTTGTTTTAAATTTGGATTAAAAATGGTAATAATTGATATTTGAACCAAAAGATTTTAATTTTTATTCAAAAATAGTTAAAATCAACCAAAAAATCAACAAAATAGTTGAATATTCAATCAAACCAAATTAATTTTCAATTAAACAGTTACATTTTTAACAATAAAAACGGAAATTTTTACTAAATGAAATGAATTTTCAAATAAAAAAGATGAATTTTGAAAAAACAGTTTACTTTTCAACCAAAAAAGATTTTTCAGTCACGAAAGAAAAAATTCGACAAAATTTGTTAATTTTGAAGCTACAAATATAATAACTAAGATTTTGAATCCTTAAAATTAAAAAAATTAAAATTTCAACAAACAAACAAAAAATTTTCCAAGAAAAATGTAATAATGAATATTTGAACCAACAAATCTATTTACAATTCGAAAGAATGATTTTCAATTTAAAAATAAGTTTTAAATAAAATAGTTAAATTTTTAACCAAATAATATAATTTTGAACCAAATAGTTGAATTTTTAAACAAAGAAGATCAAGTTTCAACCAAAAATAGAATAATTAACTTTTCAGAATAAAAAAAAAATAATTTTCAACAAAAAAAAACGAACTTTCAAGGAAATAGTTTTATTTCCAACCAAAAAGATGAATTTAGCATAAAATACATGAATTTGCGACCAAATGGTTGAATTCTCAAGCAAAGAAATAAATTTCCAACAAAAGAGATGTATTTTCAAGCAAAGAAAGTTTTTTTCAGACAAAAAAAAAGAAAAATTCAACGAAATTATTGAATTTTCAAGCCAAAAAGGCAACTTTTCTACAAGATCAGTTGAATTTTTAATCCAGATATAAAAATGTTAACAAAAATGTAATTTTGAAACAAATAGTTAAATTCTCAACTAGAAAATATGATTTTTCAACAAAAAAGTTGAATTCTAAACCAAAACAAGACTAATTTTCAACTTGAAAATATTAATTTTTAACCAAGAAATCACATTTTTAACTAAAAACATTAAATTTTTATCACCAGAGATAAATTTTCAATCTGGAAAGATGCATTTTGAACCAAACAGTTGAAGTTTTGACCCGAAAAGAAGAATTTTAAACTAAATGGCAATTTTGAACAAAACGGTTGAATTTCCCACCCGAAAACATGAATTATGAATAAAAAGGCAACTTGCAACACAAGAATATGAATTTTTAATAAATAAGTTTAATCCTTAACTAAAACAGGTTATTTTTCAACCAAGCAATTACATTTTTAACCAAAAAAGATGAAATTTCTATCCACAGGACATAACAATTCAACATAACAATAAGAATTTTTAACAAAAAGATAATATTGCAACAAATGATTTAATTTTCATCCCGAAAATTTGAAATTTCAACTAAAAGGTAATTCTTCAACCCAATAGTTGAATTTTCAACCCAAGAATATAAATTTTTAACAAAAAAGTTGAATCATCAACGAAAAAAAGATTTTTCAGTCAAGTCAGATAAAAAATTCAACCAAAATGTTAAAACCCTGTTGAACCAAACTCTTGGAAGATCACTTTTTTACCTAAAATTGAATAACTGAACCGTTCTGAGTCCTAAAATAGGTTGGGCAAAACTTATTGTCTTCGCAGATAAAACTAATCAGAGTAATCGAAAATTTTTTTCACTCTGATAACAATTCTCGATTAGGTGAGGTATACCTTCCAATCTTAAAAATTTGTTCATTTGTTCGAGAAAACGTTACCCCCGGGAAAGTTTTATCAGGACGATGTCGTAGATTCAGAACAGCACATCATCGCTCTTTTCAAGTATAATTTAAACTCAAGCAAACTGTCGTTAATAACTCCTACGGGTTTTCCAGACAATGCAGACGAACTCGAAAAGTTCAAGGACTCCGATTTCTAGGGTCAAAAAGACTTTTCCAGGATTTGCTTCTCATCCTTTCCATACTTATAACAGTCCAGTCATCGAATCGGTCTCAATAAAATCGATTTCTTATAAAAAGCTGTCTCGCAAGTTATGAAATTTTCAAAGAATGACTGAATTTTTGTATCCAATAAATGATTTTACAATAAATTATTGATAAGGGGCCGTGTCTAAATTACGTAAAGAAAAATCCAAAATTCCAAAAACTCTTTTGGAAATTGTAGGCCAAGAAGCGTCCTGATTTGTGGAAAAGTGGCGACTGGGCCCTTCACCACGACAACGCACCTGCCCACTCAACGCAGCTTATTCAGCAATTTCTGGTGTTTCACCAGAAATTGCAAAAACACAATGGAGTTCATAAAAGCCTTCAAAGTTTGCATACTGATAACCCTTTTGTGGCTTAGGTGGATTTGCAAACTCGACCCTTCCTTTGGACTTTTGGACACCTCCTGTGGATAGATAACGTCGTCGGACGGCAAACCCTTGTGACATTAACATGACCCTCGGCACTTCAGAGTTTAAACCCTGAATATCAACGAGTTCCAAATTCCAAGATTATTTGACTATCCTGAAATATTAGGACCTATCTCCTACAATCTACATCTCCAAGATCTTTACAATCATGGAGAAAATTGCAAAGGACTTGTTGACGAGATTTTCTCTCTGTTGCAAGGTTAAAAATATCCCATTTATCCTTAAAATTTGCATTTCAAATGGCCAATCAATTCCGCGTAAATAATGAATCATGATTACAATGTCTACATTTTCCGCAAAACGCCTACGTGAGAATACAATCTAGCAATGGTTCTATCGTCGTGATAAACATGATAAATACATTAGGGAGCGTCCACGCATGACGTCACGTAGGAGAGGGACTGCAAAGGTTTTGTATCACGTGATACTTCTGATAACAAAAAAAAAATGTTAATCCGTAAACACTGATACTATCGAGAAAAAAAATTGTAGTTGTTTTTTCTGACAAATAGTTTATTACAAAAAGGACAAATTTTTTAGCAGCCAGTGAAATTTTCAAACCGAAAGGTTTAATTTTGTCGAAAAAGTTCATTTTCATCAAACAGAGATGAATTTTGAATAAAAAAAGATTACTTTTCTACCATGACAGATGAATTTTCAATCCGAGAGGATGATTTTCCAACCGAAAAAGTAGAATTATAGGCCAAAAAAGATAAGTTTAACAAAACCGGTAAATCTTCAACAATGCAATATAACTTTTAACATAATAAAGGATTTTTTTACCAACTAGCCGAATTTTTAAGCTACAAAGATGAATTTTTAGCCAAGAAGATGAATTTTTCTACCAAAAAAAGACAAATTTTCATCGAAATAATTGAATTTTAATCAAAATAGTCAAGTTTTAGAGCTAAAAAGTCAAATGTTCTTGAAAATAAAGGATCCCGAAGAGGCAATTTTTTAACAAGGAAGTTAATTTCCAACTAAGATGAATTTTTGACAAAATAGTTGAATTTTCAACTAAAAAAGATCAACCAAAAATGGAATCTTTAAATATTCAGTAAAAAAACTAATTTTCAACAAAAAAAACAATTTTCCACTAGTTGAAATCAGCTAAAAAAGAAAAACAAGATCAATTTTCAACTCAAGTACACGAATTTTCAACAAATAAATTTTTACCAACAAACAAAAAATGGCAACAAAATTGTTAAATTTTCAAATAAATCGTTTGACTTTAAACCAACTTGAAAAAAGAAAAAATGAACTCTCAACAGAACATGTAATGGTCGACATTTCAACAAAGAAATATTTGTACTTTTAATCAAAAACAGTTGAATGTAATAACATCAAAAAAGAAGAATTTTCTACGAAAATGTTGAATAATTCTCAATCAAAACAGAAATATTTTCAATCAAGCCAGGACGAATATATTAATTTTCGATTAAAAAAAGACGAATTTTCAACCAAAAAATCTCAATTTTCAACTTAAGAGTTGAATTTAACCGAAGACAAAAAATAATCTTCCACGAAATGATTGAATTTTCAACGAAATTCAAGAATTTTCAATCAGAAAAGATTTATTTTCAATTTAAAATATCAATTTTCAACAAAAAATAGGATAGGTGTTTTTCCAGTGGAAAAAATTAATTCTTAACCAAAAAAGAAAAATTTTAGGAAAATAATTAAATTTTCAAACAAAGAAATGAATTTTCAACTAAAATGATGAATCTTAAAAAAAATGAATATTCAAGAAAAGAGTTCGACATTCAAGCAGAGAACTTAATTTCCATCCAAAAAATGAAATGATGGGAATAAGAAAAATAAGGTTAAAAGAGCTTAGAGGAGCATTTGGTGTATAAGATGATAAGAAAGAAAGGAGCACCAAAGTATTTAGAAAGGGAATTTAAAGAGAAGATAGGATAAAAATAGCAAGATTCTAGAAAAGGATGGATTAGTTGAGTGGTTGAAGAGATTGGAAAGGTCTAGAGAAGGGAATGAGAAAGAATGAAAGAATGGATGTGAAAAAATGGCAGCATATATGAAAACATGGGAGTATGTATGGGAAGGATATAGGATAGGAATATCAGCAAGAGAATGTCATAAAGATTCTAGGGGAGGATAGATTGGGTAAGGAATGGAAACAAGAGAATGTGACAACAATTTTAGGGGAGAATGGATTGGATGGGGAGCGGAAACAAGAGAATGTGGTACAGATTCTAGAGGAGGATAAATTGGGTGAGGAGTGGGTGATGGGGTTGGAGAGGGCTAGATGAGAGACTGCGAAAGAATGAAAAAATGGATGTAAAAAATTTCAGCATGTATCGAAACATGGGAGCATGCATGGGAAGAGTATAGGAGAGGCATGAAAGCAAGAGCATGTAGTAAGGATCCTAGGGGAGGGTGGATTGGGTGATGAGTGGAAGCAAGAGAATGTGGTAAAGATTCTAGGGAAGAATGAATTGGGCGAGGAGTGGAAGCAAGAGAATGTGGTAAAGATTCTAGGGGAGAATGAATTGGGTGAGGAGTGGAAGCAAAATAATGCGATCAAGATTCTCGAGGAGAATGGATTGGGTGACAAATGGAAGCAAGAGAATGTGGTAAAAATTCTATGAAAGGATGGATTCGGTAAAGAGTGGATGAAGGGGTAGGAGGGGGCTAATGGAAGAAATGAGAAAGAACAAAAGAATGTATGTGAAAAAAGGCAGCATGTATAGAAATATGGGAGCGTGTATGGGAAGGATGCAGGAGAAGATTGGAAGCAGAAGAATGTGGTGAAGATTCTAAGGGAGAATGGATTGGGTCTGGAACGGATGAAAGGGTTGTATGGGTCTAGAGGAGGGAATAAGAAGGAATGGATTTTAAAAAATGGGAAAACTGAGGTAGAATTTAAGTTTTATAGCGTCCGATAAAAGAGAAATAATATTTCTTCCCACACTGTAGACTCGAGCTTATTCTGAAGACCTCGTTGGCACAATTTTCTTGATCTGATAATATATTGCAGGCGGTATTTCGCACCCCTTCACAAGAATTAAGGAATACGTTGAGTCTTGGGGAAGAAGCTGAGCAAGTTTTGGAAATTATGCAAGTTTTGGAAGTCTGTTAAGTAAAGCTAGCTTGACGACGAGGAAGATAGTCGGTACTCGTCACCGACTATGTCACTGCACTTGGGAAGCCCACCGAGGCGTATTTAACTAAAGTGACTGAGAATTAAAGCCGAGGGAGAACAGACTGAACAGGGGACATCACAAGTAATTCTGGCTTTAAGAACCTGTCGTTCTAGGACCTGGAAACGACTTTCCTAATACTCTGGATCAAAATTTCTTCATGCTTAAAGACAATTTTTAGACTTTGCAGTCTTCATACTCTTTCTCCTATTCCTCTCTTTCTCCCTTTTAATTTCAGGGTGTCTACTCAAATCCTGGAAAAAATCCCTGACAATTTCAGGTATTTTCCAAGTATCCCAAGTTTTCTCCAAGTATAATTTTTTAAAGCAAGGAGTCCTTCAAATATTTCACATATTTTAAAACAACCGATTCGGTATACAGTTTCTCGAGTTTATTTTATTATAAATAATGTTCCTTTTTAGTTTCTGGGAATTCAATTTACATTATAAAACATTCTTAAATATGCCAGCAAGATCGATTAATTAAATAATAAAATAAAATTGAATACATAATTAATCATTTCTTGGGTTTCTCTCTAAAGTTCATGAATTTGAATATTAATTCAAATTTTTATTTTATCTACATATGCTTAAAATTCAGTGCGTGTTTACGTAAAATTAATGTGAGTACTGCATTAAATTCAATTTAAACCGATTAAAATTTTGAACTTTTCAAGTAAAAATCTGGATTTTCAAAAAAAAAAAAAAAAATACGACATTCTAACAAAATACATGATTTTTTAAAGAAATATATGAATTATGAATTATAGAAAAACAAATTTTCAACCAAATATTTGAATTTTAAACTTAGAAAAATCAAGTTTGAACCCAAAATGGAATAGTTGAATTTTAAACAAAAAATATGAATTTTCAACTAACACTATAAATATTTTATTGGAATAATTTATTTTTTTAAATGGGGCATTTGCAACCAAAAAGATGAACTTTCAAGCAAATATATAAATAATTTTCAATGAAAAAAATAAATTTACAACAAAACATGGAATATTTTTAATTTAACGTTCAACCAAATTGTTTTTTTTTCATGAAAAACAAGAATTTTCAACCAAAAAGATGAATGTTCTACCACGAAGGCGATTTTTCAACAAAATACATGAATTTTCAACGAAATATTTTAATTATCAACTACAGAAAAACAAATTTTCAACTAAATAGTTTAGTTTTAAGCTAAGAACCAAACATGGAATAGTTGCATTATAAACAAGAAAGATGAATTTTAAACTGAAACGATCAATCTTTAATTTAAATATTTGACTTTTTTTAAATGATGAATTTTCAATTATTAAGATAATTAATTTTTAACCAAAGAGATGGATTTTCAACTGAATGCATGTAATTTTCAGTTAGAATAGTTGAATTTTTCGGTAAAATAACTAATTTGGTTACATTTTCAAACAAAGTGATGAATTTTCAACCAAAATGATCAATCTTTAACTGGATTAGTTGCATTTGAAAACAAAACATGAATTTGCAACTAAAATGATGAGTCTTTAACTAGAATGATTAATTTTAAATAAAAAGATCAATTTCAAATCCAAAATAATCATTTCTACCGCAAAAATTAAAATTTTCAATTAAAAGAGTTCATTTTTAATCAAATATTAAATAGTTACATTTTCAATAAATCAATAATAATTTCCAGCAAACAAACAAATTTTTAATAAAATAGTTCACTTTGCAACTGGAATAGTTAAATTTTCGTCAAAAAAAGTTATTTTCAGTCAAATTAAAGACGAGTTTTCAACAAAATATCTCAGTTTTTAGCGAAGGAAATTAATTTTTAATTAAAATGATGAATCTTCAGCAACTACAACAAATTAAGTTTTAACAAAAGAATAACTCAAATAAAAAAATAAATCATCATTAAAAAATGATGAATTCGGAACGAAAAATACAGTAGTTGATATTTCAACCAAAAAATATTAAAAATTTTAAGAAAAAACAATGAAGTTCCAACAGAAAGAACGAATTTTCAACTAAATCCGATTGATATCCATTCAAAAACAAATAGTTTAATTTTTCAGTAATAAAAATTTTTATTTTAAACCAAAAATACTAATTTTCAACTAAATAGTTCAATACAATAATAAAGAGCTACTTTTACAAATAATTGAATCATTGTTCTTCAATTTAATATTGCAATTTAAAAAAAAAAGGCTATCCTGAAACTGAGGTATCAGGTTACGTTGTTCTTATTCATACATTCTACGATGTCTGTGATTAGTCAGAGCGCACCTCTATTGAGGCTGGTCGCACTTGATTTGCCAATCAAATCAATCAGGTGCGACCAGTCTTTATGGTGGGGCGCTCTGACCAATCACAGGCATCGTAGAGTGTATGAATAAGAACAACGTAACCTGATACCTCAGTCTCAGGTTAGCCCTGAAGAATTGAGCTGCAATGTTCACGAAATGTCTGCAAAAATTCGTAGTTTTGTACCCGAAATATCTCTTTTCATCATAATTAATCATCGTAAAAGAATTAAATCGATTATCTAAAAATTCCCTAGCAATTCCAGGTTTTCCAGCTAGGGTAGACACCCTGCTCTTTTTATTTTCTATTAATAGTCAATTAATTTCAAATCCAGATGAAGTTTTCATTTGCTACAAATTGGGTAGTCTTGATGTCTTCCAAGTTCTGATTTAACATTTGTGTTATCTTTTTCTTCTTTTTCCTTTATCTGAGCTAACATAAACAGTAAATCCAATACTAAATGGGATTGTTCTACACGTAAAAGAGGGATTTCGACACAGTGAAAAAGTACGGGAATGACCCTATCAGATTCCAATGGTCATGGTATTATTCCCATTGTCGTTCCCATTTCCACATCCCTTGTAAGTTGGAACAAAACCGACACGTGCCCTTGTCCCTAGGACTTGACTTCCATAGCCATCGACACTGGATTCCGGAATCCAATCTCAATTTCCCAAGAGTAACCAGGGTCTACCAACTACCAACCGACTATCTTATTCCATTTGGATGAATATAGAGCTATATGGAGCTATATGAACGCGTCATGGTCCTTATTAAAAGTTCGGCTATTTCCCCTCCCTTCAAATTTCTTTGTATGTCCCCTTTATCCCCCAGGTTTCCGGAAGCCGCTTTTCTTCCAATATGAGGAACAAAGTCGTTCCAGACTTTTCAATGCATATTTCATACATCCTTGAAAACAATGGCCTTAACGATCTCGACGCGGCAGGAAGTGCGAAAAATTGAAGATTTAAAGTTGTTTTATGATTTTCAGAGTTTTTAAATTTAAATGGTTTTTATTAAGGAGCTCTTTTTAATTTGGAAGTATTTTTAATTATCAAGGTATTTAAAGACATCAAACTCAACACTAGTTCCCTTATTCTCCTTTTTCACCAGTTTTAAAAGAATTTTTTAAGAAATATAAAAAGAAATTAACTGAACCCAATAAGAAAATTCAATTATTTTTAGTTGAAAGATAATTTTTTTCAATTAGGAAGTCTACTATTATATTTCTGGTTCACAAGTTTGAAGTTGAACTTATTTGTTTAGAATTCATTTTATTGTTTGAAGATTTAACTATTTTGGAAAAGATTAGTTCGTATTTAGTTGAAAAATCAACTTTTCGTTAAAAATTCATGTAATTTATTAAACATTCCTTTTTTTGGTTAGAAAAGCATTCTTCATTAGTAAAAATTCAACTCTTTTGTGAAAATTCGTTTTTCCTTGGTTGAAAATTAAATGCATTAACCGTAAATTTGACTATTCCACTTTGTATTGAACATTGATCGTGTTAAGTTGAATATTTCAAAATTAGGTTGAAAATTAATATTTTTGGGTGGAAAATTTAACTGTTTAGTATAGAGTTTGCCTTTTTGGCTTAAAAATTTATCTCTTTGGTTGAAAATTCACCTGATTTGTTGAAAAGTGGCTTTTTCTTGGGAGAAATTAAATTTCTTATACATAATATCAACCTGTTTAATTTTTTGTTGGAAATGTATCTTTTTTGTTAGAAAGTTTTCTATTTTTATTAGAAATTTCAACTATTTGGCTCAAAAATTGTCCTTTATATATTAAAAATTTGTCTGCTGGAAAAATCGTCTTTTTGGCTTGAAAATTAATCTTTTTATGTTGAAAATTCAACTATTTAAAAAAAATGTAACTATTTTGTAAAATATTCGCCTTTTTTTTATTCAAAATCACTTTTTTAACCGCAAAAATCATCTATGCCATTCTTGGTTGAAAAATTATTGTTTTAGTTGAAAATTCAACTATTTATTTAAAACGTAAACTGTTTGGTTAAAAGTTTAACTATTTTATTGAAAATTTACTTATTTTGTTGAAACTTCAAATATTTTGTTAAAAAGTAATCTATTTTTAGCGAAAATTGAACTGTTTTGTAAAGAATTCTCCTTCTTGGTTTCAAAATTCATCTTTTCGGTTGAAAATTGAACTATTTTATTGAAAAATCGTTTTTTCTCTGTTCATTTTTTATTAAAATTGAAAATTTAACTACTATATTTTGTATTAAAAATTAACCCTTTTTGTTTTAAAATTCGACTTTCTGGTGAAACCTTGATCTTTTTAGTAGAAAACTCAACTACTTGGTAGAAAATATATATTTGCGGGCTGAAAATTCATCAATTTGGTGTCAAATTCAACAATTTCGTTAAAATATCATCTTTTTTGTCACAAATTTTACTGATTTGTAGAATATTCTTCTTGGTCTATTGGAACTTCGTCCGTTTGTTAACAGAAAATCCGATTATTTTGTTTAAAAAATCATCTTTGATCGTAAGAAATTTAAGTATTTGGTTAAGAATTCAACTATTTTGATGAAAATTTAATTATTTTGCTAAAAATTTAACTCTTTTGTTAAAGAGTAATCTTTTTTGGTTGAAAATTTAAATGTTTCCTTGAAAATTCGACTTTTCAGATTGATAATTCACCTTTCTTGTAGAAAAGTTTTAGATGAAAATTAAGCTAACTAGATTCTAAACAATTCTTTTTTTACTTAAGAATTTTACTATTTATTTGAAAATTCAACGTTTATTGTTTGAAGTTTAATTAAACTTTTGTATGAAAATTCGACCATCTGTTTAAAAATTCATCTTAGTAGGATATAAAAATTCAATTACTTTGTTGAAATTTCGCCCTCTTTCGATGAAAATTCTAACAATTTGGAAATGCAAATTAACTTGTTTGTTGAATCTTTCCAGGTTTAAAATTTAACCGTTTTCTAAAAATTTTAAATATTGCCTACACTGCATGATCCAAAAGCATATAATTCGAGGTCTGAGAGCAAAGGGGTGTGGCCTAATGCCTGAAACTCTCCGTGGAAGGGAGCGTGGCAGAGACGGTGGCTTGCTTGATTTCTTACAATTTCAACTCTTCTACAAACCCAAGACAAATTCGACCAATTCCTTCCCTTCTCTAATTTTCTCTTCACTGACTATTATGTCCTATTATTGGAAAAAGACTTTGAACCCAACTATTTCGAGAAGCATATAAATTCCCTGACCCTGAATAAGATTTCTGACAACCTCGGAGGGTTTCTCACCCCAGCTGCTGGATACTGATCTCAGACATAGGAATTTCGCTTCCTTGATAGGCTGATCTGATCCCCTCCCAGCTTTGATTCTTATTTCGTAGAGTGAAGTAGACTGTTGCCTGTAGGTGCAGAGTGTAGAGGTTCTTGGAGTCGTTATACAAATTAGCGACCTCAATTCAACTCGGTCCGCTTTAAGTCTACTCGGGGGTGGGAATCAATGGCGCAGCTGACGAGTTTTAACTTGCGCATGCGCGCAGACAATTCTATCGACCGTCAAGCTCACCGCTGCAGCACAGACACGGTCTACCCCTTCCTCCAACCCCTAGGAGATCCGACACGAGCGGGTAGGCTTGTCTGACTGGGTGGGTTAGTGGGAGGGTGGGGGTGCCTCCTGGCTGACTGGCTAAACCGGTGGCGCTGCACCAGGGCGGCCTTGACTCGTCACTACTTTCCCTGATAATCTACGCTAGACTCCCGGGCGGCACTCGAAATACGAGCTCTCTCTCTCTATCTGCCTACAGCCCTTTCTTTCTTACCCCTTTCCGGGGTTTCTCCAGGGACACGAGTACCAGAAAACATCGCCAATTCGGAATTTTGACAAGTGTACACTACTACAGAATCAGGTCTTTGAGAAATCCGAATTCAATTTCTCTTGTTCAGGGTGGCCGTTTCAGTCAAAGGGAAAAATTCCCGGTTCGCAAACATTCTTCACGGACTATCAAATTTCATAAATCGAACTCTAAAGCTAAAAAAAAATCCTGTTTGAAGTAATGAAAACTAAGCTGCAAATTTTGAACTTTTGAATTTTAAACTTTTTAAATTTAGGTTTACAAGTTTTATAGTTCAAAAACTTTGCATTAAAATGATAAATAATTTAAGTACCTGAATTTTAAATGAACGAAATTTCTATCAATGGCTTTGTAAACTAGAAATAGCGCTACATAATTGATTCAATTTACATTGCAAAAAACAGAGAACAAAATAATCTTCGAATGCAGTATTTTAATTGTAGGTGAAACAATATTTTTTGATCAAATAAAAATAAAAAAAAAATGTTTCGTTTTGTTTGAACGTTCTGAACTTCAGGTACATCAATAATATACACGTATAAAATGGAATCTACTAACACTTTTTGACTAAACAGTTCGAAGTTAAATGCAGTTAAATTGCCAAACAACATTTTTTTAACTTTTATGAAATGTAGAGTTTAAAGATTCAGATTTAGTTTCCAAAATATAAAACCTCGTTATTGTTTTTAATTCTTTAAATAGAAGAATCAATCAATAAATTTAAAAAATTAAATTATATTAATTTAAGTAATTTGAAGCAAGAAATATTAAAAATTAAATGATTACATTTTTCTATAAACTAAGCACTTCTTCCATTTAAAGTTAAATTATTTTAATTTTAAATAGTTTAAAAATTCTTAAAATGGTTTAAAATTTGACATAAAAAGTTTTAACATCTAAATGTTGTTTTACACTTTTTCAAATTTTAAATTATTTTTAAAAAATTTCAGAACTGCCGGACATCTTTTTAAATAATTCCAATTTTCTCAAATTTTTCCTACAGATTTTTGTTTAATCCTGTCAAATTAAAAAAAAAAAAATTTTATCTTCCACATTAATTTTTGATTATTTTGTATATATTTCTAAATTTTTTACATTATTCTCTTTAAATTAATTTTTCAAAATAAAAAATCAATTTCAATTTTCCATGGAAATTAATTTTTAAAATGTTTGAAACTTCTAAATATCTGTTTAAATTATACTCGAGTTTTTTCTAAGAATAATAGGTGTTCAATTTCTACATAAAAATTAAATGGTTTCAAAATGGAATTTTATTGACTAAAATAATACTTGAAATTTAATAAAAGCCTTTAATTATGATTAGATTATTTTTAAGTTATTTTAAAATTGTAAATAGTTGATAAAGTTTCAATTGAGCACTTATAATTGTTTCAAATCTCTCTTCGGTTCAAAATTAATCTGCTTCGGTAATTGACGTTATTGTGTCGACCAGGGTAATTAATTAAGTCATTTCTTATGTTAGAAAGTAACAATATTTCCAGAAAAATAATTTTATCAGTAATCGGCAATATCTAACATCAGAAATTAGTCAATTTGTTAATTGTTTTGTAGAGAATTTATATCTTGTCGTAGAAAAATTTATATTTTTTGGTAAAAAAAATATCGTTTGGTTAAAAAATTTTGTATTTTGTTAAAATCTCGTCTCTTTTAGTGGAAAATTGCCTTTTTGGTTGAAAGTTCATCTTTTTGGTTGAAAATTAAACTATTTCGGTAGAAAATTGAACTAATTGGTTGAAAATTAAACAATTTTGTTCAAAATTAATATTTTTTGGTTAATAGTTGGTCGGTTTAGGTTGATGAATAAAATAGTTTGCAGATTTTTTTTTTAGTTAACTATTTCTCACGAAAATTAAAATCTCTTCACTGAAATACCAAATATTATATTTTTTGTTCAGAATTCATCTTTTTTGGTTGAAAATTGAACTTCATTAAAAATTAAGTTTTTTAGTTGAAGATTTACTTCTTTGATTGAAACTTTAAACAATTGCATTTTTTATTTAAAATTTACGTTTTTGATTAAAAATGTATCTGTTCTAGTCGAGAACTGATGTATATTAACTAGAGTCCGTATTTTTTGGGTAAAAAATGAATATTCTTAATTGAAAATTTATCCTTTTGGTTAAAAATGAAACTATCTGTTATGAAAATTCAACCATTTACTTATTTGAAAATTCAATTGTCTTGTAAAAAATTCGTTTTTTTTTGCATGAAAATTAAAAAATTTGGTTGAAATTTTTCTTTCTTGGTTGAAGAAAGTGAACTAATTGATTAAAAATACTATTATTTTGTTGAAAATATAATTATTTAGTTGGAAGTTATTATTTTGTGGAAAACTTAAGTATTTTTGTTAAAAATTTAATTATTTAATTAAAATTTCATCTTTTTGGTTTCAAAACTGAACCTTTTCTTTGAAAATTCCACTCTTTCATTAAAAATTCAACTAATTTGTTGAAAAATTAATAAATTTGTAGCAAAATAAACATTTTCATTCGAAAATTCATCTTTCTTGGTCGAAAATTCAATTTTTTGGGTTAAAAATGCCACTATCTTTAAATAGTTCTTCATTTTATATTGATAATTAAGCTATTTGGTTTAACTTTCATCTTTTTTATTTTAAAACTGAACAAGTTGTTTGATATTTCCGCTATTTCGTCAAAAATTCAATTACTTCGTTAATGATGGAATTATTTTTTCGAAAAAAATACTTTTTATTCGAAAAATTAATTTTTCTTAGTTTAAAATGATCTTTTACTTCAAAACTTAATGATTTGGTTAAAGTTTTATCTTTTTTGTTTCAAACTTGAACCACTCATTTGAAAATTTCACTATTTAGTTAAAATGTCATCTACTTTATTAAAAATTTAATAATTCGTTGGAGGTAATAATTTTTGGTTAGAAAATACATCTTTCTTGGTTGAAAATCACCTTTTTCTGTAAAATTCAAATTTTCGGGTTGAAAATTCAATTATTTGGTTGAAAATTCCACTATTTCGTTAAAAATTCAAGTTGAAAACCTATCTTTTTTTAAAGGAAATGAAACTGTTTTATTGGAAATTTAACTACTAGGTTAAAAATTTAATTATTTTGTTAAAAATTTAACTATTTTCTTACAAAGTAATAATCTTTGGTCGACAATTCATCTTTCTTGAATGTAAATGGCAATTTTTCTGGAAAATTCAAAATTTTTGGTTCGAAAAAACAACTATCCCCTAAAAAGTGCGTCTACACAGATTGAAAATTCAATTATTTGGTTGAAATTTCATCTTTTTTTTTTTTGTTTCAAAACTGAACCAGTTGTTTGAAAATTCCACTATTTCGTTAAAAATTCAACTACTTTCTTGAAAATTTAATTATTTTTTTTTTAAATTAACTACACTCCAGTTCCCATAAAACTGCTGGCCCACGCAGTTTCTTAAGGGACAAGACAAGAGAAAGTTGCGACTCTCGCCTCGGAAGGACCGCCGTGCGCGAGTACTCAGTCAAGTATATTGCGCAATATTATGCATTTCAATTGGAAACTGTTCAGGGTTCATCATTCTTGATAGAAAATTCATCTATCGAGATTGAAAACGCAACTTTTTTCTTAAAAATTCAAATATCTGTTGAATCAGATCGATTTAAAAAAATCTTGTGAAAGGAACAAGTTGACCCGTGGGATTTTTTCTTGAAATAGCAAAGGAGGTCCTAATCATAATAAGTAGTATTCAAGTCGTTCGAAACTTTGCGAAAAGGCGATTGACAGGACAAGAAAAACAAGAAAAAGGGGGTTTACGGACATTTTTTTCCTTGGATAAGTTTACGCTGACCTTGTCCTGGGTTTAACCCACCCCTTTTGATTTTATTTCCACGGTGATCCTAAATTCGGTGCCAATATACATAGTTTTGAAGGTAGCCTGAAAGACCCTGAAAGGCAAGTCGAAGGTAAAGGGCTTTTCGCCCTTATCCGAACCTCCGCTAAGTTCAAAGACTCTGTCTCACCCAAGTACTTCATCATAATCCAGCCTTCCTCTCTCCAAGTTTCCCATTCCTATTTTCTCACCCCAAGTTCTATCCCCTATCAATCTATCTCTATCCCGCCAATTTTACCTGTTTCTCCAAATAATTGAATATTCAACCTAAAAAGAAATTTTTTTTAGAAGACAATTAAATTTTCTTTAAAAAAAGGTAATTTTCAACTAAGAAAGATGTATTTTTAATGAAAAAGTATTAGTTTTCAACCAAATAATTGGATTTTTTACCAACAAGTTGATTTTTTTAATGAAATAGTTTAATTTTAAACTCAATAAGATAATTTTTCAACTAAAAATGGAATAGTTAAATTTCCAGTTAAAGAAATTAATTTAAAGAAAAGAAAAACTGTTTACAACTAAACGAAATCAGATTTTTTTTTCTTTTAGAGTGGAATTTTAAACAAGTCAGAAAAGAACAAAAATGTCAATCTAATTGCTGAATCTTCATGCCAAAAATACGAATTTTCTACAAAACATTTGAATTTTTAACGCAAAAAAATACATTTAAAAAATCCTATTTTCTATTTTGTTAGAATAACTTTCTACCAAAAACATACGAACTCTCAATAATATTCAATTAATAATATAAATTTTGAACCAAAAATGGAACATTTGAAACTTTCAATCAAAGAGTGAAATCTTGAACTAAAAAAAATTAATTTTTTAAGAAGCAGTTCAATTTTTAACCAAAAAAAGATAAATTTTGAAGGAAAAATGTCATCGATAATTTGAATGAGAAATAGTTGAAATAAAATAAAAATAATTTTTCTGCCCAATAGTTAAATCCTTAATCCAAACCAAATAATATTTAAGTCAAAAATGAGAATTTTTAACAAAAGAGTTACATTTTTAACCAAATAGTTAAACTTTCAACAAAGTAGTTGAATTAAAAAAAAAGTAGTGGAATTTTCAACCAAATGGTCGAGGTTTGAAAGAAAAAAAATTATTTTCCACAAAACTATTCAATTTTCAAAGCAGTTTTTAGAATACAGTTGAATTTTCAACCCGGAAGTTAAACTTTTAATAAAAAAAGGTTATTTTTATATAAGAAAGGCGAGATTTCATGAAAAATAAATATTTTTTTATAAAAAAAATGAATTTTCAACACCATAATTACATTTTAAATAAAATAATTGAATTGTTGATCAAGTGGTTCAATTTTCAACCGAAGTTGAACATAATACATTTTTAAACAAATCAATGCATTAGCAATCAAATAGATCAATTTCCTAAAACCAAAAAGACAAATTTTGTAAAAGAGAGTTTAATTTTTAATAAAAAAGTTTATTTTCAAACAAAAAAGATTATTTTTTACAAACATAAATAAATTTTCAACAATATAATTAAATTCTGAACAAAATAATTGAATTGTCAACCAACTAGTTGCATTTTTAAATAAAAAAAAAACAAAAATGTCTGAATATTTAACCAAAAAGTTTAATTTTAAAACAAATATTTAAATTTTCCAACAAAAAGATTATTTTGCTACTAAGCCGATTAATGCTCTACAAAAAAATTAATTTCAACGAAATTCATGAATTTTCAAGAAAATAGTTGTATTTTTAACCAATTTGTAACCAAAAAATAAAATAGTAACATTTTCATTTAAAAAATTAATAATGAACCTAAAAAAAAAAACGAATTTTCAACAAAATAGTTATATTTTCATCAACCCAAGAGATGATTTTTCGACTAAAATGATAAATCTTCAACAAACAAACAAAACTAAATTTTCAAGAAAGAAAAAAGTAATCTACAACATAATAGTTGAATTTTTTCAAATAAAATACATTTTTAACCCTTAATTGGCACTGAGGGTAAAAATTACCCCAAAAAATATTTGAGCTCAAAATAAGTGTACTAAATTCGATAAAATGGACCATGGGGCCGGCAGGCGTCAGTGTCCGTTGGGCTGTCACTCAAAGTAGTCTCCGAAAATTGTGGAGGTATTTATTACCCCGTGTGCCAACAGTGAACCAAAAAATTATTTTTTTCAAAAATTTTTGCTAGTTATTTTTGTGATTTTTTTATAAATTTTCAACTTATGTATATCATATTAAGAAAAATCATTTTTTTATTCATTATTTCATAGTTTCTTGTTTTTTTTTTAGATGGGAGAAACCCTCAATTGGCCGGTTACTCATACAGGCGCCCAATGTACTATAAGCACCGCGCAGGTATCTGCAGCGACTGTTCAGGTCAAGATGGAAACTGCTAGGTTAAAACATTTTTATTAAAAATTTTATTTAGCTTTCTTTTTACATTTATATAAATTTATAACTATTTTGTAACAATTTTAAAAACGTTTTTGTCAATATAAATAAAAATAAAGTGATTTGAATTGTGAAATATATGGTGTTAATTTTACTCAAAAATTGAGGTTTTATTTTGCAAAAAGATAACTTTTTTGAAAGCATCAATATCACAGTAATTTTTTTCTTAAACTATAGTATCTTAAGCATGTACTTATAAATTTTTAGCTAAAAATCTTAAAAATTACACGAGTTATGATTTTTTAAGTAAAAAAAACTAATTTTTTCCGTTTTTTTTTTTTCAAAAAATTTTTTAACTATCTTGGTTTGAATAAATCACTATAAAAACAATTTGACTTTGAAAAACATACGATAAATTACATTAGATAATTTTTTTGTGCAATAATATTAAATGCCGGCTGCGTGAGTCTCGCTTGAGTATGCTCGGGTATTAATTGCCCTACAGTGCCAGTTACGTATATTGACAACAACAGTGCCAATTAAGGGTTAACCGAATAAATGAAGCTTTATCTATAAGGGACAATATTTCAACGAGAAATGAAACATTTAGATTTTCAGTAAAAAAAATTATTATTTTTCAAGCAAAAATGAAACCAATATTCAACATAATAGTTACATTATCCACCAAAAAGATAAATCTTCAACAAAAAAAAATGAATTTTTAATAAAGCAGTTTAAATTTCAATCAATTAATAAAATTTTTGATAAAAAAAAATATGAATTAAAAACCAAAAATATAAGCGTGGACTTTCAAACAAAAATAATGAACTTTTCACCGCAAATATATTCGGATTAACTAAACGT
>NC_046660.1:23866571-23873784 GCF_010883055.1 Belonocnema kinseyi
CGTAATTTATTGGCGGTCCTTTAAGAGAGTGTTGTTAAAATTTCATAATCTGATTCTTGGTTTTAAAATTTTTTTTTTAATTTGTAACATTTTCGCGAATTCACTCTCACTTTTCCGTTTTCAGGCCAAGCAGCCACCCTGTTAATACAACGGACAAAAACTTTCAATTAGGAATCAATAAGCCTTAGTGTTCGCCAAGAAAAAGTGAAAAACAATCTTTTCTAAACTAAACTTGAGACTAAACTTTGACGGATAGCAACAGAGCACGGTCTGGACGATCCGACGTGTAAAGATAGTATCCCCCCCAAAAAAAAGTAGATGAAAAGTGGGTGTGTGGATACATGAGTGGCTCGACTTGTTCGTGATCGAAAGAAGAAAGAAAGAAGACCTTTGCGATGGTAAAACTTCTGAGAACGGTTCGTCTCAGGAGTTGGACCAAAAAAAAAGAGAAAAAAGAGGCTGACACACTTTTTGCCCGAAGCGACTACCGACGACAGATTCGTTTTTGTCTTGCTTCTTCTTGCGCCACTCTTGATCGAATGAACGCGACAAAGAATGGTCCAGGTTCGTCTACAAATGAGGCACTTGGTAGACTAACGTGGCAAAAAAACTCCAAGAAGAACTAATAAATGAGCTAGCCCGAAGCACCCAAAGTAAACCTCCAGGAAAGACTGATTCTAACGCAAGATTTTCGTTACCGACATCGAGAAAATTCTATAGCTTAAGCGGTTTGTGTCTGTGCTATGTTTCTAGAAGATTCTTGTGGGGGACCGAATGCCGATGAGGTCATAAAATAATATTACGCAATTGTTAGTAACGATTTCTGCGTAAACAACTTCAAGGTTAATAATAAATAACCTTGAAGCTGTTTACGCAAAATTCTTTACACACATTTGAGGTACTCTATAAAAACCTTCTGGAAATTTAGTACGGACACGAACCACTTCGGCTATAGAATTTTCTCGATATCGATAACGAAATCTATAATTAGAGTCGGGCTTACTTATCTACCTCGACATTTCTTGAACTCCCAAAAAATACGGCGCAAGATTACTCTTATCGACATGTTACCGACATCGAGACCATACCATAGTTAAAGTGGTCAGTGTGTGAGCTATGTTTCTAGAAGATTCTCGAGGAGTACCGAACACCGGCGAGGTCATAAAAGGATATTGCGCAATTGAGAATAACATTTGTGCATAAACAGCTTCAAGCTTATTTGTTATCTCATTGCTACACTAATTAAGATAGTAAATAACCTCGATTCTGTTCACGCATCATTCGTTACGCACAATTTCAGCATCCTTTAAAAAACTTCTAGAAACTTAGCACGGACACGAAGCACTTCAGCTATAGAATTTTCTCGATTTCCGAAACGGAATCCATATCAGTAACAATAAAACCGGCCTTACTCATCTACCTCGACATTCTTTTTTGAACTCCCAGCAAAGAAATAGCAAGATTCCTTTTACCGACATCGGGAACATACCACAGCTCAAATGATTCCTTTCCGCACTATGTTTCGAGAAGGTTCTTGAGGGGTACCGAATACCGATAAGGTCGTAAAGCGATATAGAACAACCATGAGTAACATTTTTGTGTAAACAACTTCAAGGTTATTAACTCATTATTACAATAATGGAGATAATAAAAGCTGGTTACATAAAATTCGTTACTCACAATTGCGGTTCTCTTAAAAAACTTTCTAGAAACTTAGCACGGACACGAACCACTTCAGCTATAGAATTTTCTCGATGTCTGAAACGGAATCTATAAATAGAACCGTCCTTACTCATCTACTTCGACATTCTTTATTGAACTCCCAATAAAGACAGCACTAAAAATTCTTCGGATGAGTGTACTTGGCCACTGAAAATTAAAAACAAAATTCTAGACTATTTCCCAAATTCCCGGGGAATCTCACGAAGAAATTGATCAGGAATAAAAATTCAAGGTCAAAATCGATTATATCGTGCCTGGGAGAGTTCTAGAGGCAAATTTGAAAGTTTGTACCTGCGGCAGCTCTAGGCGAATATATATGGACCGAAATAATAGCCTAATAAATCTCGTACTCTTTCTCTCTATATCTGTCCTTTTTTTCGCCCTTGGGAAAGGGATAAGGCGATTCATCACAGGGCAAGAAGCAAATCACCGCAATGTAACGTTTCGTATTCCAACTATTTCTATCGAGGCTCCCCCAATTTCGCGGTCGCCCAGAGAAAAGAAAGGGTTTCATCCATAGAGACAAGACAAAGGCGATTGGGAAACCGGGTCAGAGGCGAATCCTAACCAAGAATGTCCCCTCGAAATGGATTTTTACCCACTTCACTTTCTAGGGTAATTACGCAGAATTCCAATAACCAAGGGTTGAGAAATACATCGATTAGGAAAGTAATAATAAGCAAACATTTAGAGGCCGTCCATAAACTAGGTTATCAATTCGAGAGGGGGAGTGGATCGTGTCAAAAACTTCAGTTGTAATTTATTTTATTTTTTATTTTTCTAATAGAAAATTAATCTTCTTGATTAAAAAATGATTTTGAATGAAAATTTAACTATTTTGTTGAATGCTGAACTCTTGTTCCAGATTGATTTGATCTCTGGCTGAAAATTTAACTTTTTCAAGTTCGTTTTTTGGTTCAGAATTGATTTTTTACATCGAAAATGTAAATATTTTACTTTCGGTTGAAGACTGAACTACTTGGGTGGAAAATACAACGATTATGTAATAAATTCAGCTGTTTGGTTAATAATTAATTAAACTACTTTTAGAAGACTTTCACTATTTGGCAGAAAATATTTTGGTAAAAAAGACGTTTTTGGAAAAAAGTTAATTTTTTTGTTTGTTTTTTTGTTGTTGTTAAGAAGTCAACTATTATATCTTTAGTTTAGAATTCGTCTCGCTAGCTTCATAATTGTAGTATTTAATTCGAAATGTAATTAACTTGCTGAAAATGCAATTATTTTGTTAAAAGATAGATTTTTTAGTAAAAAAAAGTACTATATTCTGACTTTATTTTTTAACAAAATTATTTGGAACAATCTTAAATACTTTTAATGATTTTTTTTTAAATACACAATTTTGGTTACAAATTATTTTTTTCTTTTTTGTTTGAGAATTCATTTTGTTGAAAATTCATCTTTTATAGCAGAACATGTATCTACTTGTTTGAAAATTAATCCTTTATGGTTAAAAATTGAACCATTTTTTTCCAAATTAATATTCTTTATTGAAAATTAATATTTTTTTGTTGAAAATTACTTTCATTAACTGAAAATGTATGGAAGCCATTCTGATTAGAAAAATATCTTTTCAGTTAAAAATTACACTTTTTAATTAAAAATTTATGTTTTTTAGTTCAAAATTCACGTGCTTTGTTAAAAATTCATCTTTTTGGTTGAAAATTAATGTTTTCGTTTGAAAATTTATCCTTTATGGTAAAAAATCTAACGATTATGTAGAAAATTAAACTATTTGGTTAAGAATGTATCTTTCTTAGTTGATACTTAAACCCTTTACAAAAATAAGATATTTGGGTAAAAATGAACTTTTTTGTTGAAAATTAATATTTTTGGTTGAAAAATATTTAAATTGATTGAAAATTTAAGGATTCTACTTTGGTTGAAGATTCATACTTTTTGAGTTAAAAGTTTAAGAATTTAGTAGAAAATTAAACTAATTCGGCGAGAAGGAACTTTTCATTGACTGAAAATTTATGGACCCTATTTTGGTTGAAAACGTATCTTTTTTAATTAAAAATGAAAAATTTATATATTTTAGCTAAAAATTCATCTTTTTGGTTGAAAATTAAACTATTCTGATAGAAAATTAACTTTTATAATTGAAAAATCATATTTTTGGATTGGAAATTCAACTGTTTTCTTTAGATAATTCATATGTTTTTCTTCGAAAATTCAACAATTTGGTTAAAAATTCATGTATTTTGTTGATAATTAGTTTTATTTTTTGTTAAAAATCCATTTTTTCATCTGCAAATTCATGTATGTTACAGAGAATTCTACTTATTCAAAATCGTCTTGTCTTGTCGAAAATTAAGTTTTAAGATTAAAAGTTTAAATATTTTCATTTTTCGTTCAAAATTTATCTTTGTTAATTGTAAACTTATTTTTTTCGGTTAAAAATTGAACCATTTGCTTGAAAATTAGTCTTTCTCGATTGAAAACTGTCTTTCTTGTTGAAAATTCATTTTTTCGAGTTTAAAAGTCAACTGTTTTCTAAAACATTTAACTTTTCAGCTAAAAAAATGAAATTCTTTTGTTGCAAACTCTACTATATTATTAAAAAATTAATTATTTATGTGAAAATTCAACTATATTGTTAGTCCTCTTTTTTTTGTGAAAAATTCGCGAAAAAACACAGAATAAACATGAAATACACGTTATATTAATTACTTAATAATTAATTAATTAATACACGTTATATTAATTATTCATAAAAGCCGCATATCGGCTATAAAAAAACTATGGCGATCGCTAAATATTTTAATATTTTAATTTTAAAAAGTAGAGTAACTAGAAAACTTTGTACATAAGATGAAAAAAGAAGTCCCAGGCAAGAATTAAATTAAGAATTTAAGACACAAATTCCTAATTCAGTCTTGAATAAGTAAATAAAAAATAATGATCAAGATCTCCCAAATTTACATTTATAAGCACTGACTAACGAAAAAGTTTTATTCTTAATTAATTACCATTTTAAATATCTTTTTAATTATAAATTATTCAATTCGACCACTTCCAGAAATTTTTTCACTTGTTCTCCCATAAAAAGAACCGGAAATTCGTTAAATATAGGGACTTATCATTGATATAATTGTTGAGTAGTAATTGGTTTGGTATACCTCGAATAATTATGTGTTGGGATAATGAATTGGAAGCACCTGGCATTGAAAATCAGCCGAGTGAGCAAAGTTGAGTTATCTGGAATTCCTTACCTGAAAAGAAAGGATAAAAAATTATTAATCAAATTCATAAAAATAATATTTGAATAATGTTTGAAAAAGTTGGACATCTATTCCCCTAGGGGAAAAATTGACTTATTTCAATATAATAAACATGCATACAAATATTCATACATTAAAATACATAAACAAGTGATTTATCATAATATTATATTCGCCCTGTTGCACACTTTTCTGACAAAATAGGGGTGAAAAAGGGGAAATTTATTGAGAAAGAATAAAGATTAACTCGCGCGTGAACTCAATAGAATATTTTCATTCATCAAAATCGGTTTATGCCATTTTCAGAAAACCACGAAAATTTTAGTCTCCTGTGTGATGGTGTGAAAGAATTTCCTTGTCATGATGAACGTTTCCCCCTCAAACAGGTATAACAAAACATTTTTTCATTACTGCGTATTTAAATAAATCACCTTTTTTTCGGTCTTCCAAATCTGAACTCGGGAAAAAATTTTAATTCAGAAAAAATTGGCATTTGAAAAAAAATTAATACAAGTGGGAATTAATATTAATGTATAAAAATTATAATACATGAATGATTCTTTAAGACCGTCAATATTAGACAGTATTTTATAAATAATGCTAATTTTGCAATTTTTTTTTTTACAATTAAAAAAATAGTGGAATGTTTTTTCAGTTTAAATAGATATATTTTAATGCAAAATACTTTGAAAAATATTCTAAGTATCCCTTTACGCAATACAAAAATGATATTATTTTATAGTAAAAAAATGCCAATTTGAAGCAAATGTTTTTTCTAATGTATGATTTCATACTATTATTTGTTATCGAAAACTGCTAGTATAAAACATTCGCTATAATTTGTTACCCCATAGCCAATTTTTAAAATTTTTTAAACTCCAATAGCATTCCACCAACAACTGTTTTACAATTTAAATAAAAATTTGTCATTTAGATTTGTATTTCAAAATGTTTTTAACTTTTAAGGATACCCCAAAAACAGATTAAAAAAAACAATCTTTTTCATTCTTCCCTCTACCATTTTATATTATTTTAGTATTTTTTTATGAATTATTAATATAAACAAAAATCTTACTTAATATTTCTCTAATCCCAACCTCTTGCGCTCAGAATAAAACCATAACTTCTCTCAAACTCTCTCGGGGAATTTATTAAGCTTTAATAAAAAAAAAAAAAATTGAGACCTATAGCCTCATTTGTCCTACTGCTTTCACAGGGGGGAGAAGTATAGGATGGTGGAAGGTAGGGGGAGTATAGATAAAGAGGGGGAAGTAGAGGAAATACAAGGAGATGGGTTGAGAAGTAAGGAAGTGGATGGGGAAGAAGAGGCAATAGGACAATGGAGTATGATAAAAAATAGGGTACAGGAAGCGTATAGGGAGGAGTAGAGGAAATACTGGAGGGGGTGTGATGGGAAGTAAGAGGTCTAGAAAGGAAGTGAATGCACCAAAAGGAGTGGGAAGAGTAGGAATAGTAGGGGGGGGGGGGCGTTACAGAGTAAAAAAGCAAGAGATGGGGCAGTAATGGTGTAGGATAGGAGCATAGGATACGGGGAGTGGGTGAAATAGGACAAAAGGGGATGGAAGAGGAGTGATAGGGGAAGGGAGATTTGAACAATTAATGTGAAATGAATTTGATAATGAAAATTCCGACAGGAGAGGTAAAAGAAATACGAAAGTAATTTGAAAAAGGGAAGCGATGAGTGATGACAGGGGAAGTGATGAAAGGGGAGTGAGGGAGAGAAGTATTGTGGAGTGAGATGGTTAGAGAGCAGAGTAAGAGAGGGGAAGTGGGGGTGACAGGATAAGATAGGACACGATAGAAAATGAGTAATAGGAAAAGTAGGGAGGTTTGAACAACCTAATTAACTTTTAGAGAGGCTCCGAATTTTTTTATAGGTGCACAGCTAATTTTGAAGACAGAAGGACGCGACAAATGTTATATGCCTCTGAATATGATTTCTATAAAAAAAAAAAGAAAAGCAACGTGCTAGTAAAGTCAAATGAATTTGATACTGAAAGTGAGGAGAGTAGAAGTAAGCGAGAAGGAGTAAGGGAAATAAGGGCTACGGTTTGATGGAAAGTAGTGGTGGGAGTAAGGGAAGTGAGAGGAGAGATGTTGAAGTGAGAGGCAAGAAGAGGAGAGTAGGAAGGAAGTGGGAAGAAGTAGAATAGTAAGAGTGAAGTGGGAGTGACAGAATAGATTCTTAGAGGATACAATAGAATTGATAGGATACGGGGGGGGGGGGG
>NC_046660.1:23873811-23877722 GCF_010883055.1 Belonocnema kinseyi
TTATTAACCTCTTACGAGACTTCGAAACCATTTTTGTAGGCGCATAGCCATATAATACTAACGTGAAATACTAGTAAATAGAAATGAATTTGATACTGAAAATGGAGAGAGAATGGAAGAAGTAAAGGAAATAATGTAGGAGGTGTGATGGAAAGTAGGTTAGAGAGAAGAGGGGAAGTAAAAGCGCAAGCGCAAGTGGTGGGATTAAGAGCAGTGTGGTAGAGAAATTTGGGAGGGAGGAAGATATTGTGAAATGGTCGGGAAAGAGAGGAGAGTAAAGAAGGAGGGATTAGTAGGGAAGGAGTGAAAAAAGTATAAGAGTAAGAAATAACTGCGAGTGATGGAATAGGATCTTACAGGACAAAAAAGGGGAGAGTGAATGGTAGAGTGTAAAGATCACTGGTAGAGATTCTGTTCACTGGTAGAGGAAGCTAGAAGCTTTGAAAACCTAATTAACACCTTAATATGTTACAAAACCATCTTTGAAGGTGCATTTGCTTAATTTTTTGTATGAAAGGATGCGAAAAATGTTATCCACCTCAGAAGATGTTTTCATTGAACGATTTAGGAAACTTAAGTACTACTAAAGTGAAATGAATTTGATACTAAAAACTGCGAGAGAAGATGTATGGGAGAAGTGTGTGAAATAATGGAGGGTGTGTGTAAGAAGTTGGGGAGTAAAAAGAAGGGAAGTGGTGGGAGTAAGGGAAGTGCGGGAGAGAAATTGTGGAGGAAGAGATTTTGGAATGATCGCGCAGGAAAGGAGAATAGGGAAGGAGTGAAAAGAAGCAGAAGAGTAGGAAATAAGTGGGAGTGTTGGAATAGGATCTTACAGGATGAATGAGGAGTGATAGAGGAATGAGGAAGCTTTGAAAACCTCATTAACATTTTGACATGCTACGAAAGCATTTTGGTAGGTGTATTTGAATAATTTTTAAGGTAAAAGGACGCAAGAACTTTTATCTGCTTCAGAATATCGTTTCCCTGAAAGATACAGGGAAATTAATTTGATACTGAAAATGGAAGAGAAAACACAAAATATTGAAATAGCGAGAGAGAAGAGAAGGGAAGGGACGGAGAATCATCATTATCGGTTAACCTTTACGCACCCAGAAAAAGCACACATACAATGTTGTGTGTAGTTATTGGCGATTCGCGAATAAATAACGCGAACCCGGCGCGTTTTATGAAGCTCGCTGAGGGAGAAAGTACTTCGATATATAAATTCATGTATATCCTAACAACGAGGAAGGTGAGCATGCGTTCTGAGTACGTATATATATATATATATACACCTATGCGAATATTTCATTTCCATAACGGGATTTTATTTCCATTTTCCCGCGTGCATTCGAGAGGATCGAAAAAAACCGGTAGACGAGCGCCAGAAGGGGTTCGAGAAAATGTAAGATTTATAACCCTGCTACGTCGCCAGCATCGACAACGATGCCTCGATAAGTTAATCCAGTCTCTTGCTAAAGTTCGATTCCAGGAAAGTGCTGATGGATATCAACTTTATACTGAATGTGAAAAAATCAAACTTTTATAAGAACTTAATCTTCCCTGATAACACGTCCGTAATTGTATTGCTCTTAATTTAATTGGACTAGCAAAAATAGCACGCCTACGAGTGCTTCATTTTAATAACCTAATTATGAAGTTAAAATATTAGCCTAAATTTTAAATATCATCAAATATACTTAATAATTACACATTAAAGACAATATTAAAATTCCTACATACATAGAAGTTTATAATATAAATAAAAAAACTAAAATATCTACTATACTAAATTAAATCAATTTGAAGAGCGTTTAATTTTACATATTCAAGGTTGAGAAATTTTCCAATATAGACCTTCAAAATTGAACTACTTATAAAAAAAATCTGCAGCGGAAAATTTTTCAATTTTGAATATTTAAAATTACAGGCTATTTAACTTACTTTTATTTAATTTGGTAGATAATTTAATTTATAGGCGGAAGTTTATTGACGCTCAAGCTATAAAGCCTATTGTGAAATATAATTTTATTATGCCATCGGTGAAGTTCGAGATCTTCTAGAAGCTTAGCACGAACACGAACCACTTGAGCTGTGGTGCTGTCTCCATTTTGATAACAGGAATTTTGAGCCACGTTTTTTGATAGTTCCAGAAAAAATGTTGAAGTCAATAAGTAAGGCATTTTAAATATTATGCAATATAATTTTATTACGCCATCGGTAAAGTTCGAAATTTTCTAGAAACTTAGAACGGACACGAACCACTTGAGCTGCGGTACAATCTCGATTTGGGTAACAGGAATTTTGAGCCATCTTTTTTGATAGTTCAAAAAAAAGTATCGAGGTCGATAAGTCAGGCGTTCTAATTATAAATTACCGACATCTAGAAAATTCTATAGCAGAGATGGTTCGTATCCGTGCTAAGTTTCTAGAAGTTTTGTAAAGGTCCCGGAATTGTGATTAAAGAATGTGTCTTAAACAACTTCAAGGTTATTTATTATCTGAATTGGTGTAGTAGAGATAATAAATAACCTTAAAGTTGTTAACGTAAAATTCGTTACTCACAACTGCCACCACTTGAGCTGTGGTATAGTCTCGATGTCGGTAACAAGAATCTTTCGTTAGAACTCTCCTTTCTTATCCACTTAATCAGTTTAGTTTCATGTATTTAATTTAATTTTGTGCATTTCCTGTCGGGAATTGATAATTCAAAGTAATCTGAAGGGAATGGGATTATTATTTAAACGTAAGAGAAGGGCGATTCGTTATGTCTTATCGTGGCTTGAGCACCCTAAAGTCACACCTCTCGTTTCTTTCTTAGGCCTGGAGTATTTACAGAACATTTCCTGCACTAGATTTCTTTACGGGAGATGGTGGCTGATAATGATAGCGTTTTTAGTACTTAGCCTATCGACCATCTACCCCGCAACTCCAGTCGACATATCTTGCCAAACGTCCCGCGAATTTCAATCTTCCGCGTATCTCGCTCGAAAAGATCACAGCGATCCCCCTTAGTTTGAAAATATATTTGCGAGGCAGACATGCCCCTAAGGGAATGACTCGATTAAGAAACTGCAAGCGGAGTTCTGTACAAAATACCCCTCAATTAAATTTAATATTAAATTATTCATTTAGATTTAAAAGAAATATTTTTTTATATAATCAGAATAAATACTCGAAGAATAATTTTTAATTCCCGTCATTTTAAAATTATTTTTTAAGTAAAAATTACACTACTTTATCAAAAGTTACACTATTTTGTTGAAAATTCGTTTTTTGTGGCTCAAAATAAATTTTTTTAGCTGAAATTTGAACTATTCTCCTTTATTAATGAAAAACTAATCATCAGTAGTAAATTTCTCCTTTTGTCATGCAACTTCTAAGAACATTCTTTAAAATTCATCTTCTTGAATTAAAAATTATATTATTTTTCGTAGAGGCCCTTTTTGGCTTGAGAATTTAACAATTTGATTGCATTTTTTCTCTCTTGGTATAAAAATCGTTTTTTTTTTAAGATTTGACTCTTTGTTTCTAAATTTAACTATTTGTTTGATAGTCCATTCTTCTCTTTTTCGTTAAAAATTCAAATATTTGGTTAAAAGTTTATCCTTTTAGGTTAAAACTTTAACTACATATTTTGATAAAAATTCAACTTCTCGTATTTTGTAAAGAATTTAATTATTTCGTTGAAAATTCGTCCTGTCAGATTTAGAATTATATATATATATTTTTATAAAAGTTTTTGGTTGAAATTTTATCTTCTTAGACTGAAAATTCAACTCTTTTGTCGAAAAAAATTTTTTAGCAAAGAAAGGGGGAGGGTCGGTAAGGCCGGTTTTTGGCCTAATTTATTTTTGGACCAAAAAATCTGAAAAAATCATGGTAGTATCTTATAAGTCTCCCGAGTCGAT
>NC_046660.1:23877822-23900282 GCF_010883055.1 Belonocnema kinseyi
GAGTCGCTAATTACGAATCTGGCATCCGTTGAACTCTATCGCTTTAGGTTCAAGGTCATTTGAAGGTCAAATCGAGAAAAAACGGTAAAAATTTTTTTTAAAAATATGTAATAGGTTTTTGGGGTCACTGATTATGAACCTGGTGTCCGCTGACCTTTATCGCGTCAGGTTCAAGGTCATTTGAAAGTCAAATCGATAAAAAACGCTGAAAAAATATGTCATTCCCATGACCTTGAATCTGACGCGATAAAAGTCAAAGGACGCCAGATTTGTATTCGGCGACCCCGAAAACCATAGTAAACCCGATCTAACCTCAGAATACATGTTTAAGAGTGTCAAATCTCTCGAAAATACAGTTGGTGGGTAGTGGTGTTTCCTATATTTGCAGGGATGCAAATGATTTTTTCAGATTTTTTGGTCCAAAAATAAATTAGACCAAAAACCGGCCTTACCGACCCTCCCCCTTTAACTGTTCCATTTTTGGTTGAAAATGACATTTTTTAGTTAAAAATTCAACTATATGGTTGCAAATAAACTTTTGTTTATTGTAAATTCATATTTTCTGGTTTTGTAAGAAAACTGAATCTCTTTAGGTTGAAAATTCAAATATTTTGTAGAAAATTAACGGATTCTCAACAAATAATATAGTTAGTATTATATCAACAAAAGAAGATTTTAAGTTGGAATTAACCACAGTCGAATGGAACCACGAAATCATCAACCCAATCAAATTAATTTTCTACTAAAATATTTCAAATTGAAGCAACAAACGAATGAGATTTTTTTCAAAAGAGATCAATTTTAAAAAGAAAAGACAGCATTTTTAATCCAGAAAGAAAAAAAAATCCACTAAACTGTTTAATTTTTCAACCATAAAAGCTTTCTATTTAAAATCAGGCACAGTTGAATTCAACCAAAAACACAAGATTTCCATAAAATCCCTAATCAAATAAGGTTCATTTTTAACCAAAGTAGTTGAATTTTTCACAAAAAAAAGATGCGATTATTGACCAAAAGATGTAAATTTTGAAACGAAAACGCCGAATTTTAAACCAAGAAATAATACTATTTTGAATAAATGGTTAAATTTTGAAACCAAACAGATTAATTTTTCCACAAAGCACTTGCATTTTCGGACCGAAAATATGAATTTTCAACACAAATGTTACTTTTCAACCAAAATGACAAGATTTCTATCAAAATAGTTGAATTTTTAAGAAAATAAATGAATTAAACTTTTTTCATAACAGAACAAATGAATTGAATTTAAATTTAAACAAAAATAGTTTCAATGTCGAACCCAACCAAAAAAGTCGAATTTTCAACAAAACAGCTAAATGCTAAACCAAAAGAGATAAATATTCTACCCGCAACTGAACAAAGAACTTCAAACTTGTTACTCGTAACAAGTTACTTAGCCAACTCTGAAATCGACATAATTTCTTCACTTTGACTATCGAAATTTACGATTTCCAATCTATAATTAATTTAAACGATCGTCAATCAAAGTTTTAATGTGCAAAATAGGGTCACTTTTTCCGATTGCACACAGAGAAAAAAAGACAACTTTCTACCGATATATATTCATCCTCCGTACACTGTAATGAAATCGCGGTTTGCCATTGGTTGTCTGGTAGTGATGAATGGTTGACACGTGCAATGCGATCAACCGCAAGTATTTTTAAGAACGAAGCCGATATTCTAAGGTGCCTGGAAAGGGAAAGAAAGTCGAAGCGTAGGTGGTTGATTGCGAACAATATCCGAGACACGCGACTGGATTAGTTATTTCCTAGTCTGACAATTAATGTCTCTTTCCAGGTGACGAATGGAACATGTTTTTGCGAGACTTCCTCTTTTCGGTGAAAGTGTCATTGATCAAAACGATCCCTTAACAATTTTTTTTTTAAGCAAATGCACGGAGAGTTTTATTTTAAGGTCCCAATAGTGCGGGGACACTTTACTTTGTATAAAAAATATCACGCAGAAAGTAAGCAGTTATACTTTAGTGAATTTTTCAACACTCGCCTTCGGCTCGCCACCGACTCGTATTACCCATTTTTCACCTCAGGACTACCGTAGACTAATGTGCTTTAAATAAATGTAAACTGTGACTTATTTAAGCTAAAAAATAGCTAAAAGTGACTACTGTTTACACAGGAAGAGGCCTCTAATGTCCATAAAAATGCTTAACACAATCCTCCACTAAAGAAATCAAATTTCAACCAATAAGATAGAAGTTAAATTTTAAGCCATTTATTTTCAAACCAACAAAAAATCAAATTTTTAAAATTTATTTTCTTTTATTTATTTAAGATTGAAAACTAAACTACTTTATCATGAATAATTGTAGACAAAACAAGCATGAAAAAGATTCACCATTAAGAAACAATTTCTAAACTACCTTTATTTTCGGGTCATTAGCAAGACAATAGTTAAATTGTCAAACAAAAAGATCAATTTTCATCAGAAAAAGATTAATAATTCTTGAGCAAAAATTGCAGTGGTAAAAATTTGAACAAAAAAAGATAAGAATTCAACAAAATAGTTTAATCCACAACCAAACAAGAGGTGAATTTTTGATAAAAACCAAATGAATTTTTACCAAAAACAAGTTTTTAACAAAAAAGAATTAATTTTTGCCATCAAACCGTTGCATTTTCAAGCTACACAAAAAAGGTTTTTTTAGGCCCAAAATGAAATTTTAGACAACAAATTTAGTTTTTAACGAAGAAAGATAAATTCTCGACGAAGTATGTAATAGTTCATATTTCAACCCAAAAAAGACAAATATTCAAAAAAGTATTGTATCCTTACACAAAACCGATTATTAATTTTCAACCAAACAGTTCAATTTTTAACAACAAAACAATGACCTTCCTAGCAAACGAGACGAATTTGAAATATAATTGAGGAATTTTTACCAAAACCATAAATTTTCAACCAAGAAGATAAATGCTCAGTCTAAAAAAAAAACGAATTTTTAACAAAATAAATAAATTTTTTACCTAAAATGATGACTCCTCAAACCAAAAATTAATTTTTAAAAGAATAATTGAAACCTCAACCATCAATGGTCAACAAACTCGAAAAGAAAAATTTTCAACACAAAATATCTTTTTTAACCCAAACAACTAAATTTTCATATAAATAGCCTCATTTTCAACCAAAAAAGATACATTTTCCGCCAAATGAGAAGATTTCTGAACCAAAAATTTAAGTTTTTGAGCTAAAAAGTCGAATATAAAAAAAATTTACATTCAATCCCGAAAAGATAAGTTTTCAAATAAAATTAATTAATTTTTTTCAATTAAACACTTGAATTTTCATGCCACACAAACGAGTTTTTTTAGGACAAAAATTAAATTTTGGACAACAAATTTAGTTTTTAACAAAGAAAGATAAATTCTCGACGAAGTATTTAATAGTTAATATTTCAGCTAAAAAATACAAATATCTAAGAAAGTATTTCAATCCATAAACAAAACTGATTATTAATTTTCAACCACACAGTTAAAATTGTAACATAAAATATAAAATTTCTAGCAAACGAGACGAATTTGCAATAAAATTGATGAATTTTTACCAAAAATATAAATTTTCAACAAAAAAGTTGATTTTAAACAAAAAATTGATTTTTCACTCAAATAGTACAATTTTCCAAAACAGAAATTAATTTTTAACAAAACAGGTGCATTTAAAATCAAATCGTTGCACTTTTAAGCCAGACAGAAGAATCTTTTTTTAAAATTAAAGTTGAATTTTGAACAAAAAAGTCAATTTTCAACATATAAGTTAAAATTTGAGTAAAGTAATTGAATTTCCAACCAACTAATTAAATTTTCAACCAAATATAAACTTTTAACCAAAACCAGTTGCGTTTTCAAAAAGTTGAGTTTTCTAGATAAAAGACGACTTCTGTATCAGTCAAAGTTAAATTTTCAACAACAAAAAATTGAATTTTCGCCAAAAAAGTTAATTTTCATCAATCAAAAAAATAGAAAACTTTCTACTAATGAAGAGAAATTTTACATTCAAAAAGACGAAAGTTAAACTAAATAGTTGAATTTTCAACTAAAAAACATGAATTTTCAACAAAATAGTTAAATTTTCATTAAAATAAATTAAGAAGAAAAAATCATTCTAAACTAGAAATATAATGGGCTGTTCCTTCAAAAAGAATTACCTTTCAACCAGAGATAGATTTTCTTATTGGATTCTAATAATTCAGTCCCCATTTAAGAATAAAAATTACGAATTTTTGACGATTACGAATCTAAACTTGAAAATAGAAATTTCAAAATTGCGGATCCAATATGGCAAATCAAAATTCAAAGTCTCGTGATTTTTGAAGGTCTTAATGAAGGATTTTTACGTCACTGATGAAGAACCCGGGGTTGAAATTGACAAAAATTTGGAATTTGCCCCCAGAGTGACTTTCTGCGTTTGGGTCCGCCCTATTGGATCCGGCATTTTGAATTTCTAAATTTCGACCAAAAATTCGTTATCAGGGACCCAAAAAAAAACTCCTATGAATTGAACTTTCATGATGAGCACGGAATCCATCAGTTAACTGGTTAAGTGATTGCGTGATAGCCCTGCTTATTCTGACTAAATAAGGACAGTTATTCCGATCCAGTTTCTTGGATTCCTGGCAGCCAATGATCATTCGAGTGAAAAAAACTGACGGCTAGCTCATTGACACATTGATGGGTTGTCTGTATCCAAGAAAGGCGAGGGTGGGAAAAAACAATAAGGCAAAAGCGCGTCATAATTTCGAGACAAATGTCGAAATGTCAACCTTTTCGGGAGAGTTCTTTCAAGAGAAGAAAAAAGAATTGCAAAAACATCTACTGGGAATAACAAAAAAAAAAAAAAAGAAAAAAAAAAGAAAAGAAAAGGGTCGTGAGCGTCAGATCGCCGGAAAGTAGCAGACTGGACAGAATAATGGCGAACGTCGTACACTTTTCTCTTCGGGTTGGGCACTCGAGACGTGGTCTGACGGCTCTCAACTTTTTCTACTCGGATCTTTTCCGGTCTCTCGCTTTTTCTTTGTCGCCGAAGTTCAGAGTGGGTAAAGTTTTTTTTTTTTAATACGCGGCTAACGTGACGGCAAGGACGTTTTTGGATACAAATCCCTACTTTACCGACTTTGAGGCCATTCTACAGCTCAAATGGTTCATGTCCTTGCGAAGTTTCTCGGAGCTTTTATTCTTTAAACAACTTGAAGGTCACTTATTACCTCAATTAAGTATTTCGCGTTAACATGTTCAAGGTTCTATTCTGATTTGTCCTGAAACTTTTTAATGCGCAATATAGTTGATAGAAAACAAGAACAAATCGAAATAAATTCTTGTAAATGTTTACGAGGAATGCGTAATTGAAATTATAAATAACGTTAAAGTGGTTTAGGCAGCAATGCTTACTCACAATTGCAGAATATAATTCTGTAACGTGATCTGGTTCCTTCGAGAAGATTCTAGAAACTTAGTACAGACATTAACCATTCAGGGTGTAGAATGTTCTTGAAGTCGGTAAGGCAGGGATGGTATCTAGAAACGCCCTGGCCTATCTGCTACTAGTTTTAACCATATTGAATTGAATATTTAAATTTCTAACCTTTAAAGTAAAAATATTGCAATTTCAACAACATAGATGAAGTTTTAAAAAAAAAAGACCAATCTTCAACCAGAAATGGAATAATTATCTTTATCAGTTAAAATGACGAATATCCAACAAAATATTTGAATCCTCAACCTAAACGGAATATTTATTTGTAACAAAAAAGTTGCATTTGTCACCAAGAAGATTATTTTTTGAATAAAAAAAGAGAAATTTTCAACCAGAAAGGCAATAAATTATCAGTAAAAAAACTAAATTTTTCAGACAAGAAAAGAACATATTTCCTCAGAGAAATAAATTTTCAATAAAAAACATTTATTTTCTATCAAAACAGACCAAATTTGCACACAAAAAATACATAAATTTGAAACCAACTATGTAGTTACATTTTTTAATGAAAGAGATAAATTTCTAACCATAATAAAAAAGATGAATATTCTACAAAAAATAGTGCTTTTTAGAAAACTCGTCTTGTTGACTGGAAAATTCAACACTTTACCAGAAAATTAAATTATTTGGTTGGAAATGTATGATGTTTGCGCAAAATTCTTTTTTTTTTCGAAAAAAATGTTTTGACAAAAAAAGTATTTTGTAGTTGCAATATTATTATTTGGGAGAATATTCAACTGTTTTATAGAAAATTCTTTTTTCTGTAAAAATTAATTTTTTTTAATGAAAATTTAAATATTGAATTTTTTGTTAAAAATACATTCATTTTAGTTCAAAAATTAAACTATGAGGAGCAAAATTAATATATTTTGTTGAAAATTTGTCTTTTTTGGTAGAAAATTAATTTTCTGGTTAAAAACGCATCTGCTTACTTAAAAAATGATCTGTTTAAGTTGAGAATTAAAGTTAGTATCTTGAAAATTTATCTTTTTTGGTTAAGTTAAATTCTTTTTGATTTAAAATAAAAATATTTTTTAATTGAAATATTAACTTTTACATTTTTCGTTGAAAATTTATAATTTTAGGTTAAAAATTCAATTAATTTGTTGAAAATTTCCTTTTGGTTTGTTAAAAATTAATTTTTTTAACTAAAAACTTAACAGTTTTGTTGAAAAATAATTTCTTTCTTAAAAATTCATATTTTCAGGTTAAAAATTTTTTTTTTTTTCAAATTAATTTTTTGCAATAAGAATTTAACTATTGCATTTTTCCTTAAATACTGAGCTTTTGTACTTTAAAGATTCAACTAATCGGTTGGAAATGAATATAATTTATTGAGGATTCGTATTTTTTAGTAAAAAATGAATCTTCTATATTTGAAAAATTCAACTATTTAGTTAAAAATTGTGAAAATGGTTGAAAATTCAACTATTTGTTACAAAGTGAATGTATTCTGTTGTGATTTCGTCTGTTTGATCGAAAAATAATCTTCTTGGTTTTGTAAAAATCACGACTTTCTAGCTTGAAAGTTTAACAATCTAGATAATTTTTTCTCTCTATTGACTGAAAAATCTTTCTTTGTTGAAAAAGCAAGCCTTTGCTTAAAATTATTTTTTTTTTTCAATTTGAATATGCACATCTTTTGGTCCAAATGTATTCTTTTTTTGGATAAAAATGCAATTGTGGGGTTATAAATGCAATTGTGGGGTCAGAAATGCAATTTTGGGGTCAGAAATGCAATTGTGGGGTCAGAAATGCAATTGTGGGGTCAGAAATGCAATTGTGGGGTTGAAAATCAATTTGAAAATAAAGAAATGGCGATTTATCACCCTATCCATTTTTGCAGGGATCTTAAGGAATTCGAAGGGGAGATTTTTCTCGATTTAGAGAGAACGTAGAAACCAAGGAGTTTCGGGGGGTAACCTTGTATCGACTTAGTTGAGGTTGGTCGGGGTTTGAAGGGAACTCCGACTCTTATCCGAGTTCAGGGATGAATTTCAAGGTCGGTCCAGCCACCCACTCGTCGACAATTCATTCGACGCCAAGCAACAACCCTGTCTGGTAGAAAAGTGGGGCTGTCGATTTTCTTATCTCGGCTATAATCCACCCTAATCGACATCAAACAAAGCCGAAGCAATGGGAGACTAACGACAACATAGTAGGGTGGTCCATAAAGTTAGGGTAGTCGCAAAAATTCATTTTTTAATTTAAAGACCAGTATTCTAATTTTCTAAAAAAAATTGTACGAAATTTAATTTTTTTTAAATATGGATTTTCAAACCAAAAAGATGACTTCTTGACAAAATAATTAAATTTTAAATAAAATATTATAATTTAATATTTTATATTAATTAATAATTATACATTTATTATATTAATATATTTTATATTAATTAATTAATATTTTAATTTTATCAAAAGAATTACATTTTTAACAAAATAGTTGAATTCTTAAACAAATATTTTAACTTTCTACATACTAAGTATTAAAACAAACACAAAAAAATTAACTTCAACCGAAAACGGTTGTATTTTCAACCAAATATGTAATTAAATTTTTTAGAACAAAGCTGATTTCTAACAAAAAATATGATTTTTCAATGAAAAAGAGGTGACTTTTCAATTAAATACTTGCATTTTCAACAGACTAAGAACATTTTCTACCAAAGCGTAAAAATTTTCAACAAACGATTGAAATTTCGAGAAAATAGTTTAATTTAAAACAATTATTACACTTTTAATTAAAAAATATCAAATTTTAACCGAAAGTTAAATTTTAAAAAATATATATAAATTATTAACCAAAAACACAAATTATCTAAATAAAAATAAATGCTTTTGAACAAAATACTTGAATCGCTGACCAAACAATCGATTTTCAAACAACCAATTGAATGTTCAACTAAAAAATATCAATTTTTGATTTAAAATAAAAATAAATTTTTTTAGTAATAAAAATTACTTTAAACCCAACAAAAAAAAGTCAGGTTTTTCAACAAACTAGTCCAATTATTAACATTGTTGAACTAATACTATTAATAAATCTTTAACAAAAAAAAATTATTTTTTTAACAAAGTGGTTGAACCTTTAACCAAGTAGTTTAATTTTCAAATAAAAAATATAAATTATCAACGTATAATGTAAGAGTAGATGTAACTTTACAAAGATTTAAATTTAAACTTAAAAACAGTTGATTTTAGCCAAAAAGATGATTTTTGAACAAACTAGTTGAATACTCAACAAAAGATTAATTTTCAACCAAAAGGTTCAATTTTCAACATCAAAATATGATTTTGAAATATGTCAAATTTACTGAATCAAAAACCATTTATTTTTCCGTGTGAAGAACCTTAGAAGATTATGGGCGGGGTACCTTCCTAATCCATTTAAGGCCTTTAAGATCCTATGAAACTCCCATCACAGTTTCCCATTATATCCCAGGGGTAAATGAACGAAACGTAAATTTTTGCCTCTAAAATAAAACAAATAAATTTCAAAGCAATGATTCATTTATATAATGTTATACCAAAATTATTGTAAGGAACTTCTAGATTTAGATTGAAGCTCAAAATAAATAAACATTAAAACGATGATAAAATTCAGAAAAAATGCCGTAACAAAATTTAAAGTCTAAGTGTCCTTTATAATAAAATATTTATTTTTATTGACGCAATTGAACATGAAAGTTCTCATTTGTTTATACTAAAAGAATGTACAGAAATCAAAATGTGTAAAGAAAAAATAGCTTGTTTTACAAATACTTATTAAACTATTAATTTAAACCTTCAAAAGTTTATCAATAACAATGACTATAAAATAAATTATTGAATTTGTCTAAGAAGAAAATAATAACTTACTTCAAATGAATTAATTAAAAATACTAAAATAGAAATCTATGCATTATTATAATCATTATTAAAATTAATTTCATTATTTTAATAACTTTACTGTTTCTTCACAAATTTTAAATATTGAAAATATTCTCACTAAAATATAAATTCCTGAGAAACCTAAGCAGTGGGGGGTAGGGCAAGTATAAACCTATAAAATCTGCTTCTTAATACCTTTCTCCGAAATAAGTACCGAAAGTACTCCGCCCAATTCCTCACCTACTTACCTCTATAATTCCCTCAAAGTGAGGAGGGTTCTAATACAATGTCAGCTGCCTTTCGACAGGTGAAGATTTATTTTTCCGGTTTTTATGACGAAATATTCCAAATTCGGAAAATGGATGATGTCTATTTTGTCGTAGATCTAGAATATATCATATAATATTTATAAATTACTAATTGACAACAAATTGACAACAAATTTTTTGTTATGCTTCTAATTTTATTACCAATTAGTACAAAGCTCCCCCCCCCCCCCCGTACCGGGGGCAAGGGTCATTAACAGTGTCTGGCGATCCCACAGCTACTTGAGGGGAAGTTGAGTAAGGGGGGTAAAGCCAGCAGGTAGACGGAGATCAAATGGACATCGCCCCCAAAAATAATGTTCTTAGAACACTCTCATACTTAGGTCTGTTAGTTTGAAATTAAAAGACAATTAAAATTCAATATAATTTAGCTAATTTCACGAGTATTACCTACCTTATTTAGTGATGCAAATTAGCAATAGAAAAAGAAAATTGATATTCAATTTTAAATAGTTTAATGACGCACTTAATGTAACAAGGATGGTAAACGTTTCAAGCTAAATAGGCGTTAAAGAATAATTCGTAGAAGGGTAACATTTTCCTTTGCCAGAAAGTTGAATTATTGGAGAAAGTGATTTAACCGCTTCCAGATTTATTCATAAGAAACATACTTATTTAAAATTTGCATCCTGAGGACTCATTCATAAATTAACTAAATACTAAACAATTAAATCCTTAATTAAAAAATAACTTTTGTCTTCAAATAATCTGTGATCCAGATTACGTAGGAATAATGCTTGATCCACAATTCTAATTAAAGTTCGCAGAAAGCTACTTTAGCCTGGTATAACCGTAACTCTTTTTAAAGGCGAATGAAATTTCAAAGTCGACCAGAGTTTCTCAACATATCGTTTTCGAACCGCTCCCGAATTTAATTAACGCCGCTGATGAAAGCGCTCGCGGTTTTTTTGCCCAAAAAGCGTCTTCTAAAATTACTTGAATCCTCCTTTGCCAGACCTCGGATTTATTAAATAAATTCAAAATAGTGGCAATTGGAGGATAAATGTTTAAAAAATAGTAGCAAAAAAGTTCCTCAAAAAATACTTCCTCAAAAGAGTTTTTTTAAGAGTTTCCACGCAGAAATCTGTGATTTCCCAGTGACTAGCCCCTCGCCCAAGAGGCCCCCAAAGACTTCCAAAGCGGCAATCTAAAACGTCCCAGTACCCACAGTGCTACTAACGAGACCGCGACTTTTTCCACTGCGCACGCCTCGCGCAGCGGGGGAGTAAGGAAGAAAACAGGCTTCCTCTTGGCACCCAAATTTTCCTGAAAGAGTTCTCTGAAGACTTCGCGCAACAATGTGAAATTTGTTAAAGACTGGCCCCTCACCTCAACAGTTCCTTAAAGAGTTCTCTGAAGAATCCGCATGAGAGTGTAAAATTTCTTAGTGACTAGACCCTCTTTCAAGAGTACCTCAAAGAGTTCCTCAAAGAGTTCCTCAAAGAGTTCTCTTGAGACGTTCCTCGCAGCAATCTTAGATTTCTTGGTGGCTAGCCCCTCGTCCAAGTGTTCCGACAAGATTTTCCGCACGCCAATTTGAGACTTCTCAGTGATTAGCCCCTCACCTTAGAGTTACTCAAAGAGTTCTCGGGAGAATCCGCAGTGTCAAATTTCTTAGTGACTAGCCCCTCTTTAAAGAGTTCTCCCAGGCTTTCTCCGCGGCAATCTCAGATGTCTTAGTGACTAGCCCCTCTTTCAAGAGTTCCTCAAAGAGTTCTCTTAAGACGTTCCTCGCGGCAATCTTAGATTTCTTGGTGGCTAGCCCCTCGTCCAAGAGTTCCGACAAGATTTTCCGCACGCCAATCTGAGACTTCTCAGTGGTTCGCCCCTCACCTTAGAGTTACTCAAAGAGTTCTCGGGAGAATCCGCAGTGTAAAATTTCTTAGTGACTAGCCCCTCTTTAAAAAGTTCTCCAAGACTTTCCGCGCGGCAATATCAGATGTCTTAGTGACTAGCCCCTCTTTCAAGAGTTCCTCAAAGAGTTTTCTCAAGACTTTCCTCGCGGCAATCTCAGATGTCTTAGTGACTAGCCCCTAGCCCAAGAGTTCCGACAAGACTTTCCGCACGCCAATCTGAAACTTCTCAGTGACTAGCCCCTCACCTCAGAGTTCCTCAAAGAGTTCTCGGAAAAATCCGCATAAGAGTGTAAAATTTCTTAGTGACTAGCCCCCCTGTCAAGAGTTCCTCAAAGAGCTCTCTTAAGACTTTCCTCGCGGCAATCTTAGATGTCTTAGTGACTAGCCCCTCGTCCAAGAGTTCCGACAAAACTTTCCGCACGCCAATCTGAAACTTCTCAGTGACTAGCCCCTCGTGTATTGTATAAACTATAAAGGGTGAAATAATCGCATTGGCTTACAGTATGAAATCGTGTTATGGTGTTAGAGATTAGCGGCGGAACCCGAGCTCGATAAATTCCGCCTGGCGTTTTCTTATTAACTGCAAGCGGTCGAAGTCCTGTAGTACATCAGCGTCAATTCATTGGAAATCGACGTCTACTCGTGCTCACGACACGGCAATTCTTCTCCAAGTCGAGTCCAACTCATCAGGCCATTGAATTACAGCGAAAGCTTTCGTCGTCCTTTGTATATATTTTATTCCACTCAAGAGCCGCATTTTAATTAATCTCAGCGCCCCTCAATCTCGCGAGGGATCAGCGAAAGTCCCTCAGGACAACACTTGGAAGCTTCAAAAACTTTTTCCATAACAAAAAATTACATAATATATAATATATATTTTTATATTCCTTGCCGCTTGCACATTTTCTTGCATAAGTGGTGTTTCTAGATTTCACAATATTCCAGACAAATATTTTCTGAATTTGATTTCGTAATCTTCTACGAAAGCAACTTTATACTCGTAACAAAAAACCCATTTCATCAAGAATCCGAAATTAGGTTCTCCCTTTCAAATAAATCATGAAATTTAATCAATCAGAAACCGTAACAGAAAAATAGTGGTTTCTATAAAAATATGCTTACCATAAAATTTCAAAATCAGGCCTTGCACTACTTTATGACTTTCAGAATGTAGTAATAGTAGCTAATAGTGGAATGTTTATTTAATTTTTTTTAATATATAGAATGAGTTTGCGTCTTGAATAAAGACAAAAGAAAAGTGACCTTTTATTTTTATTTGAACAATTACGGTAAAAAAAAGTCTGTTAAAAATCCTTACATATTTTCTTTTGTATTTTTCTTAATTTCACTAACAAAATGACAATAATTCATAATGAGAAATAACAAACAAAAAATTATCAAACTTGTTTAAAAAATAAATAAGAAAAATAAACGAAATTTTTAAACGCTTTGAGTATATCCTAAAATACGTTTTTTTGAACAAAAATAAAGTTTTGATCATTTATATTTTTCAATGTAAGGACGCTTGGTAATCGGAATTTTCAAGTTTTTAACAGGGGTTAATCAAAACGAATAATAATTGTGTTTAATCAACAAAAAAATTGTTAAAATACCCAGAATGAGTTATATTTAAATTTACATTTTTACCAGAACTTTTTTCTGCATGTATAGTAATTATCAATAAATTATTATTTCATTAAAAAAGGAGAATTTTTTGTTAGAAATTTCAGTATTTTTTACTCAATTATACCTTTAAAAAAAAGCTTTTACTTGTCCAACACCGCTGAAAATATAATCAAATACTGCCAATTTCAGAGTGAGGATTGGGTGGATAATTTCAAATTCTCGGTTTTCCTTGTCAAGTTTTTCAATATTCTTGGTCAACTAAAAGTAACATATTCATATTTGCCACAAAACACAAACATTTATTTTAATTCATGATGTTCATTTTAAACATCATTTCAAACATCATTCAAACAAATCATCATTTCAAACACTTTAAACATCATCAACACAACAGAGCAAAAAATTTAAAATAACTGAATTTTTAACGAAATGGTTGAATTTTGAATTAAAAAATATCAATTTTCAACAGAAAATGAAATAGATTTTTATTATTTAAAAGAAATTAATTTTCAACATAATTGACGAATATTTAACAAAACTGACGAGTCTTAACTGGAATAGTTGAATTTAAAACTAAAAACATTAGCTTTCAACTAAAACAATGAATTTTAAACGAAAATAGTTGACTTTTTACATTTAAAAAAAAAATAATAATTTTCAACCAAAAAGAAAAAAAATTTAACAATCTACTTGAAATTTCGGAAAAAAAAACAAACCAAAGAAATTAATTTTTAAATACAAAGATGAAACATCAACCAAGTTTCAACGAGTTACTTTTATTTACAACTCGAAAGATGAATTTTTAACTAAAATGTTAATATTTGTTTCAAATACTTGAATTTTTAACCGCAAAGAAACATTTTTAAACGAGGAGATTAATTTTCAAAGAAAAAAAATTTTCAATGAAGAAAGACCAATTTTCATTGAAATTGTGGAATTTTGAACTAGAAAAGATCAATTTTTAATAAAAAATGGATTAATTTTCTAAAAAAAAAAAAGACGAATTTTTCACAAAATACTTATATTTTCAAACAATACGTTAAATTTTTAAATAAAAAATATACATTTTGAACCAAATAATGGAATTTTCATTGAAAATAAAAATAAATTTTCAATGAAATGGAAAATAATTGAATTTTACGTTAAAACTCTAATTCTTAACCAAAAAAGGACTTTCAGCAAAATAGTTACATTTTCTACTGAAATAGCTCAATTTTTGTTTAAAAAAATGATTGTCAACAAACTAATTACATTTTTAGAAATAATGGATTTTCAATTAAAATGAATCTTCGAACAATAAAAATTAACAAAAGAGTTTAACTTTTAACCGCAGTAATTGAATTTTTAACTAAAAAAAATTATACGAATTCTGGCATGAACCCGGGATCTTTTTAAATCCTTTCTTCTAAATCCAAAAATAATTATGATCTAAAATTCCCGGTACTATGCCTGGATAATTGAGTACTATGCAAATAAATCTTGATGAATCAATTTTGTGAAATATTTGAAAAAATGATTTTTCTGTATGTTTGGAATATCATCAATTAGATTATCAAACTAAAGTACCTTATAATCACTTATATGTCTTGCGACTGTGGATAAAGTAGAAATCACTTCTCTAAATTGACAATAATTACTAAAATAATAAAAAATTTAATTTTAATTCAATCAGAAGTAAATTCCCGGTTTTTAAAATTAAATTCCCGGTTTTTAAAATTAAATTCCCGGTCATTTCTGAGTTTCCCGGTCAAATCGCCACCCTTAATTTGTGTGTGTGTGTGTGTGTGGGGGGGTCGTCTAAATTGTACGTTACCTAACATACCCATGGCGGAGGAAGAAGAGTATTACTGCGCGTAATATACAAGGAGAAGGGTATCTAAGATCGCGCTTAACGGCTCCTAACAAAGCCCAAAGTGGCAGAGTGGGTGAGGAGCATTTGGAGAAGAAGAAGTATATGGGTTCATGGGTGAGGATAATGAAGCTGCTTGAGGAGAAGTCACCACTAGGATAGAAATATGTAGATTGTAGAAGAGTTAAAAAATAAGGTACTGGGAAGGGGCAGGTAGGTTGAGGGGCGGCTTAGGTGAGTTTAGGACTGAAAAGATGAAAGTTTGCGCATTTGAGGTGGAGGACCGAAAAAGGGTGAAATATATTTCCGAGTGACGGGGATGTAGAGGGGAAAATTATAAATAGATAATGAGAGATACAGTGAGGAGTATTTGAGGAAGGTGTATAGGGGTTGCTGGGAGAGGATAGTTTTAGAGAAACGGTATAGTTTTAAGGGAGTGTGGGAGAGGTTAAAGTTTATGCGCATTTGGGATAGAGAAGCAATAGGGAAATGAACAAAAGTTAGCGATGGAGGGTCGAGAGAATGATATATTCGGAAGGATTGGAGGGATTAGAAAAATGTATGGTTAAAAAATCCGTAAGGATAAATAGGCGAAAGGGGATCGGGTATGTGCAGCGCAAATTTGGAGGGGATAGTGATCACACAGAGAGGGGACAGACGATCAGAGGGTTAAGTTAAGGGGTATATTTTTAGGGGATGGACGTTGAAAGGACGATACAGATGAGAGAGAACAGAGGAGACGAGGATAAAGAAGCGAAAGTAGGGGAGAGAGATTCATAGAAAATGCTATTTAAAAAAGTAACGATGATGGGAGTTTCATGCCTCACAAACTGAGTTTTTAAATCAAGTTATAGAAAGAAAGAAAAAACTGGAAATACGTTGCCGAATGTGATTCCTTCTAAGTTCGACACAAATGTGAAGAAAGAAGGCGTAAGACGCCAGACAACCGCATACCGCAACCTCCTTTGTTCAACAGCTACAGCTCTTTTACGGCTTCACGAGTTACGGAGGTACTGCACGCCACTTCGTCATTTTCATGACTTATAATCCTCCCATCGTGCCGAGGCGCCGGATTAATTACCCATTAAATATTCGAAGCGGCAGCCGCGATAATTCAACATTTTAACAACAATTCTAATTCCAGTTCTTAAGAATTCCCCTGAAAACTTTCTCCTTTCTTTGTAGCTGCCATGAATCATGCCAGCTCCACCCTTTTCGATTTACTTCAACTGAGGCAAGGTATTCCAAAACTTCAATTTAAGTCAGTCTACTTTTTCCTCGAGAGACTTGATACATATTAAGAGAGCCGAGGCAATTTTCCTGGGTTAAAGTAGAGAAAATGTCACGAGAAAAATGTTAAATGTCTCATATTTTCCAACAGACCACCATTGTCGACGTTGAGGTGAAATCGGGGCGTAAAAATTTGCCCAGATTTCCAATTCAGAGCCTCGATCTCGGCTTCAAAGCGTACAGCGTTGACACAAGGGCTGCATCGTTATTCAGAGCGCAAAAAGCAACCCTTGCATTTTGCAATTCACATTGCGAATAGGGTTCACGGGCTCAACCCCTCCTGGGAGTGCGTGTATGCTCTACAGTTATATACTCACCCACGTTGCCATGGAGGGAAGTTAAGGGGTAGGAATTCCCAAGGGTTGAAAAGAGAACGCAAAGCGCTCTCCATTTCACACACGCTCGATATCTATGAATATCGACTGACTGACTGACTGACTTGAATGTCGAAAAACGAACCTTCATTTTACCTCTATCGTTTTAATTAAAATACGCGAGTTAAATTTACGCAGCTGTAAACTCGCTTCTAAAGATGGGAGAGAATATTTTAATACGATTTGCAAATTAGAGAAACAAAACTTCGATATTTGCATTCAGTGAATATCAGCCTTCTCAGTCCAAAATTCTATCAATAGGGGAATAAATTCTAGTAAATATGATTAATAAGGCTTATTTTTTGGACTTAAAATCGCCGCGGGGAGATGTTCGCTGTTCACTCAGGCGTGAAAAAACAGAGAGAGAAACGTGAGAGATAAGACCAATCAATTTTTAACGAAAAAGTTAATTTTCAACCAAGGGACATGAATTTTTTTACAAAAAAGGATGACTTCTCTACTATAAAACATAAAGTTTCAATCAAAAAGGACAAATTTAAAAAAAACTGTTGAAGTTTCGAGCACTAAAGATGAACTTGACAAAATAGTTGAACTTCCTAGTAAAAGAGAAGAATATTCAAGAAAATATTTGAACTTTTACTCCTATAGTTCAATTTTGAATCCAAAGGGACGAATTTTCCACAAAAAGTTAAATTTTAAAATAAAAAAGATAACTTTAACAAATTAGTTTAACTTTCAACCAAGGTTCCTTGGTTGAAAGTGAAACTATTTAAACACACAAAGATGAGGTTTCAAATAAAAAATATTTAAATTCAACAAAAAACAGTTGTATTGTCAAGCAAATAGTTGAATTTTCAATAAAAAAAAAGGTTGCAAACAGAGGAATTTTCAACCATACAAATTTTCAACTAAATTGTTGAATTTTTCACTTATAAATGATACTTTTTTAACCAACAATGGATTAATTCAATTTCTAGAAAAGCAAAAATGTATTAAGAAAAACAAATTTATAACTAAAGAGGTAAATTTCAAAATGAATTAATTTTTAACAAAGTAATTTATGTTTGAAGCATGTAGTTGAATATATGCGAATTGTTAAATTAATAAAATTTAAACCAAATGAATAAATTTTCTACCAAAAAAGAATTTTCAGAAATATACATGAACTTTCAACTGAATTATTGAATTCTCAAGCCAAAAAGGCCATTTTTATATAAAACAGTTAAATTTTCAACAATAAAATATGAATTTGCAACCAAAAAGTTAATTATTTACCAAGTAATTAAATTATCTAATAAATAATTTAATTTCCAATCAAATAGTAGTATTTTCTATCAAATTAGTTGAATTTTCCACCATAAAAATCATTTTTCTACCGATAAGACAAATTTTCTAATAAAAAAACAAAAATTCGAAAAAAAACGATTTGCATTTTTAACCAGGAATTTGAAATTTTTTATAAAAATTTTTTATCTACAAAACAATTGAATTTTTGACCTGAAAATATAAATTTTCAACCAAGAATTTGATTTTTCCACCACGAGGCAAATTTTCAACAAAATAGTTTAACCCTCGACCAAAATAGTTGAATTCTCGAATCAAAGATTGGAATTTTTAACCAAAAAGGTAAATTTTCTACTAAAATTATGAATCTTTAACAACAGACGAAAAATGCAATAATCGATATTTCAACTAAGCAAGATTATAATTTTAATAAAAAATAGTTGAATTCAACCAAAAACACGAATTTCCAATGAAATAGTGGAATAATTAGTAACTCAATTACTTAATTTTCAACTCAAAAAGATTAATTTTTAAACAAACAGTAGAATTCTTAACTAAATACTACCATTCTTAGCCGAACGAGATGAATTCTAAAGCAAATATATAATATTTAAGTAGACTCTTCAACCAAAAAGAACCGTTTCCAAATGAAATGCATAATATTGCGCAATATACCCGACCGAGTACTCGCACACTGCGGCACTTCTGAGGCGAGAGTCACAGCCGTCTCTCGCCCTGCCCCCTGAAAAATTGTATTGGCCAGCTATTACAGAGATTACAAAACCGGGGTTTCGGAAATCGGGGTTCTAGTATAATTCAGTTATTTATCAACTTAGATCACGCTGAAGCGAAAAAGGCGTGAAAAATGGATGCTCTTGAAAACAGGGGAAAAGGGGAATTCTTTAAAAAACTGGAAAAAGGGAGAAAAAGGGAATGGTGTAATATCTGGAATTTTAAAACTGGATTTACCAATCAAAATTATCCAAACTCGCAAATAATATTTAACAATGGCAATTTGAATAAAAAGAGTATACTTTAATTTGGTTTCAAGTAGAGTGTAGCTGGAGGGGTTTGAATATTTAAGGGATCAGGAAGAAACTATACAGTATACACTAAGTACACTCGATGCAGAGTAACTACATGGGGTTGGTATTGATTTTCCCTTATTTAGGGTAGAACGTCAGTATTACGTTTACATATACGCGAAACAGCTTCCGCTCTCAAATATTCACCCTTTCTCGAACTTTGTAAAAAAAATGAGCGTAAGTTGAGCCTCCGTAATTCAATATTCCGTACGATTTTTTTTAAATTATTGGCGAAAGTGAATAACTGAATAATTCAAGTGACTCTGCCCATCAGAGGATTAGAATGTAAAAAAAGTTACTTTTCGATAATAGTTTAAGATATAAGGTGGCCGCAAAATTTTATTTTCAAAATTAGAATTTTTATCGTGTAACTTTTTAAACAAAAAATCCTTTATAAACAGAATGACAGAATTTCAAATTAAAAAATGAACTTTTCAAATTCATTCATTTAGATCAACCAAAAAAGATAACTTCTGCCATAAAAGATGCATTTTTAATCCCAAAATACGAATATTCAACAGAATACACTTAAACATATGAATTTTCATCAAAAAACGTTAATTTTCCACAAAAGTAAATACATTTTTAATCGAGTTATTAAATTTTCAAACAACTTCTTGCATTTTTTAGAAGAAAATTGTATTATCCATCAAAAATAAGGGCTTTTCTATCCAAATAGAGAAATATTCCACAAAACAGTTGAATATTCGACCAAAAAAATTTAATAAAAAAATTAATTTACAACAAAATAGTTGAATTTTCAACACAGTCGAATTTTGAACTAAAATTATTTTTCTTCAACCAAGAAAATGAATTTTCAACTAAGATTAGTTTTCTACAAAAAAAGGATTTTCTACAAAACACTTGAATTAAAATAATAAATCATTGAAAATAATTGAAATAATAGAAACAAAAATAGAAAAAATAATTTAAGATAATTGAAAAAATAATAGTCACATAATAAATAAAATAAAAATAATGAAAAATAAATGCAAAAATAATTTAACTGTCAACTACAGACATGATTTTACACCACCAAAAAAATTGTTAACGAAGTAGTTCAAATTATCGGCAAGAAATACAAACTTTCTCTAAAATATTAATTTTCGACCAAAAAGGCGAAATTTCAACAAATGCAGATTTGTCGGTCAAGCAAGAAAAAAAGTTCTCTTCAAACCAAAAGAAGAATTTTCTGTAAAACACTTAGAGTTTTAATTCGAAAACAGCGATTTTGAATAACAAAATGTTAAAAATTTTACAAATTTACTTTTTACAATCTACTTAAGCTTTCAATTAAGTAGTAGAATTTTCAACCACAAAAGATGGCTTTAAAAATAAAATGTAATTTTCAACATAAAAGATGACTTTAAATAAAAAATGTAATTAAAAAAAAAGAGTTAATTTTCAACCCTTAACAAAAAGAAAAATAATTTTAACAAAGTGGTTCCACTATTACAAAATTAGTTGAATTTTTAATTAGAAAAAAAAATCCAAACAAAAATAGAATAGTTACATTTTCATTTTAAAGAAATTAATTATATCAACCAACTTTTTTTAACAAAGTATACGAGATGAACTTTCCGACAGAGATTTAGAATTAAAAAAAAAATTAATTTGTACCAAAGTAGTTAAATTTTCAACCAAAAAGATGAATTTTTAAACAAAATCATTAATTTTCTACAAAAAGACGAATTTTTAATAAAATACTTGAATTTCCAAATAAAGAAGAAAAATTTTACCAAAAAGTTGAATTTTCAAATAAAAAAAAATTCATTTAACAAGAAAAAAAAAATTTCAAGAAAATTGAAATATTTTTAAACCGAAGTCGTAAAATATAAACTAAAATGATGAATCCACAACTGGAATAGTTCAATTTTATAATAAAAAGATGAGTTTTTAACTAAAATGTTGAATCCTTATCTGGAATAGTCGAATTGTGAACCAAAAAGATGGATTTTAAAAAAAAATGGTGAATCTTCAAAGGAGAAAATGTATTTTCAACAAAGGAGTTGAATTTTCAACCAAAATCATTAGTTTTTCTGCAGAAAAGAGACCAGACCACAAAATACATCAATTATCACATAAAAAATATCATTTTTTAACAATATAGTTGAATTTTTAATTTAAGAAAATATAAATTTTCAACCAAAGTGATGAATTTGAAAATAAATTATAAATCTTCAACAGAAATTTTTATTCAAAACGACGACTTTTCTACCAAATAGATGAAGTGTTGACAAACCAGACGAATTATTAAATTGAAAATTGAATTTTTTACGAAAAAAGATGGTACATATGAATATACCATGATTTTCAAACAAAAAGGACGTTTTTTCTACGAAATAATTGGATTTTCAATCTGAAAATAAAAACTTTTAACAACAATCTTATTTTTGAACAATATACTTTAATTTTTTGCCAATTTTTTCATTTTCAGACCATAAAAATAAGTTTTCTATCAAGCAGTGCAATTTTAAAACCGGAATGATGATTTCTTAAAAATATAAATTAATGACGAATTTTTAAATAAAATAATTAATATTCAACAAGAAAAAATTAATTTTTTAACAAAGTACAGTTTAACTCTCAACCAGGTAGTTGAAATTTTAAACAAATAAGATGAATTTTTAAACAAAACAAAAAAACATGAGTTTAAAACAAAATAGTGTTATGTTCAACGAAATATTAAAATTTTTTTTCAAATGGCAGAATTTTTAATCCAAAAAAAATGTAAACGAAAATCGAGAAAAGGGGAACATTTCTTGAAAAGAAGAGAAAAACAGGCATTCTGTAAAAAGAGGAAAAGCGGGGGACAAGTTAAACAGTGTTTTTAAACTTTCTTAAAATTTATTATCAAGAAACGTATTACAATTTCCTAGCTCAGCGACACCGTAGACCGGCCCACAGATTAAGTGGTTCGTGTCCCTGCTAACTTTCCAGAATATTCTCAATCACGTCACAATTGTGCAACATTATTTTGTGACCCCATCCAGAACATTCTAGAAACTTAGCACGCACACGAACCACTTTAGCTATAGTAGAACATTCTCGATGTCGGTAAGGTAGGAATTTGTATTTAGAAGGCAACTTAAACATCTATGGTATTTAAAGGCTATCTAAATTCGTAACGCTACTTCCGCTGGAGCCCCCTCCCACCCTCCTTCAGAAACCCATCCAGAACATTCTAGAAACTTAGCACGGGCACGAACCACTTTAGCTATAGTAGAATATTCTCGATGTCGGTAAGGTAGGAATTTGTATTTATAAGGCAGCTTGAACATCTATGGTATTTAAAGGCTATCTAAGTTCGTAACGCTACTTCCGCTGGAGCCCCCTCCCCCCTCCTTCAGAACCCCATGCAGAAGATTCTAGAAACTTAGCACGGACATGAACCACTTTAGCTATAGTAGAATATTCTCGATGTTGGTAAG
>NC_046660.1:23900382-23925212 GCF_010883055.1 Belonocnema kinseyi
TGAAGAACCTATTTTATAGACGGCTCTACACCATTATATCATTAAAATGCTTAATTGCTTACTCATGCATGTGATCGATGATTAAACGTAAACAATTTTTAAAAGCAGAACAAGGTTTCACTTTGGTCTCCATATTAAAAGCAAGCCTCAGTGGATAATTCAGTCAGACTTAATTAAAATTAAACACGAAGCGAGAGAGGAGAGACGCGGCAGAGTAAAGGAATAAAATATTATATCGAATGAGTTTATGTGTGACTCGTCGTACATAAGTCCCGTGTAGGTATCGGTAATTACATGTCCGACGCAACTAAGTAGTAATTGCGCAATCGTTAATTACAAGGAACAACTCATGCTATTCGCTGACACAAAGTCGTGCGTTGGCTCAGATCCGCGTGATTAGGGATCGCCGACCTTTCTAAGCATCACAGTTTTCGATTTCCTGACCTCGACGTTGATTAATTGCTATTGAGGAAGGTCACGTCGGACATGAAAACATCATACCAGGAATTCTTGGACTATCTATATTTAAAGACACTATCAGGAAAATGCTTTGATGCGATTTAAAGAAACGTTACTTTGACCAGTCTTGAATCAGTTACTGTTTTTTTTTTTTTTTTTTTAATAACTAGTTAGAATTAAATTATTTAATTTAAATTTAATAATCAATTATTATTATTTATAATTTCATATTAATTATTAATTTTAATTTAAAAATCCAAATAACTAAGATTATAATTCATAAGAACTTAATTTAAAAAGAATTCTGCATTACTTAAACTAAATAAAAAATATTTTTTATTAAGTTGACAAAAATAGATATTTGAAATAAAATTCAAATTGAATAATAGATAAGTCGCACGGAATATACTGTCCATATCGGATTCGGAACAGTTTCTTTTCCGTATTGTTATGCAGGATCACCAAAATGACTTATTTAGTTAAATTTGCAGCAAAAAAAAGTTTTTTTTTTACGAAATAGTTAAATTTTCTACTTAAATATAAATTGTGTAAAAAATACATGAATTATAAACGAAAATAGTTGAATTTTCATACCGAAAATATTATTTTTCAACAGAAAAGTTACTTTTTAACGAAGCACTTAATTTTTCTACCATTTTAAAATAAAAAAGACGAATTTTCAACAAGAGATAAATTTCCAGGCTAAACGTTAATTTTCAACCAGATACATGAATTTTCTACCAAAATATTTTAATTTTCCAGATAAAAGAAATATATTTTCAACCGTAAAAACGAATTTCAAAAAAAAAGTAAGTGAATCCTCTATAGCATTTTTTTAACCAAAATTTGTTTAAACAAACAGTTGTAAATTGTTACCGGAAATATATATATTTTTTTTTTACAAAAATAGTTAATTTTCCACAAAGTAGTTAAATTTTTAACTAAAAAGATGAATTTTCCATTAAAATTATGAATCTTCAACCAAGCAACTGAATTTTTAACAGTTTTTTTTTTTACCAAAGGAGACAAATTTTCAAATAAAAAAACAACACTTTTAAACAAAAGGAATTGAGTTTGCAAGCCAAAAGGATCAATTTTCAACAAAACATTTAAATTTCCAACAAAAAATTTCATTTTCAACCAAACAGTTGAGTTTTCTATCAAAATATTTGAATTATCCACGAAAAAAAAAGAAAATTGAAACAAAATAGTTAAATTTTCAACCAGAGATGAAATTTCTACCAAAAAATGAATTTTCTACCAAGAAAAAATTTTGGAATGAAAAAAATTGTTTCCCAATTCTTGAATTTTCAACAGCAAGATTAATGTTTATCAAAAAATGTTATAGTTGATATTTCCACAACAGGATTTTAATTTAAAAAAGTTGGATTTGACCCAAAACATTGATTTTCTAGTTAAAAAAACGCATTAAAAAAATGTTGAATTTTTAAAACAGAAAAAGTCGAATTTTAACCAAAAATACAGTAGAAAAATTTGAATTAAAAATAAATTTTCAAATAAAAATGAAAAGAAAAAACGAATTTTCTACAAAACATTTTAATTTTATACCAATTTGTTGAATTTTCAAGCCAAAAAAACCTAATTCTCTATAAAACAATTGAATTTTAAAAACGAGAACATGAATTAACAACAACAAATTTTATTAAAAATAAATCAGTTGACTTTTTTTAACAAAATATTTGAATTCGCAGTTAAAAAAAAAAACATTTTTACAACAAAAAGCATTTTTAATTTGATATTTTAACCAAAAATACAAACTTTCAACTAAAATTATGATTCGTTAACGAAAAAAAAATTAAATTTGAAAAAATTCGTTCAATTTTAACCAAGGAGTGGGATTTTTAATGAACCATTTTTTTGGTTCAAAATTCTACTTTTTGGTTACAAATTCGACTGTTCAGTTAAAGATGAGACTATTTTGTTGAAAATTAAATTATGTTGTTAAAAAGTTATCGTTCTTGGTAGAAAATTTATATTGTTTGGTATAGAAATTCACTTTTTTAAATCGAAAATTCATATTTTTTGGTTGAAAACTCATATTTTTTGGTTGAAAATTAATTCTGTTTATTTGAAGTCTATTATTGTATTTTAAAAACATACTTTTTGTGAAAATTCAACAATTTTTGGAAAAAGTCATCGTTTTGGTCGAAAATTTATACTTTTGTAGAAAATTCATATCTTTTGGTTTCAAATTTATCTTTTGGTAGAAAAATCTTTTTTTAGTTGTTGAAAATTTACCTTTTATGTTTGAGAGTGAATATTTTTTATTGAAAAGTCTACTATTACAATTTTGATGTTTAATTCGAAATTCTACAAATTGGTTGAGTTTAATTGTTTTATTTAAAATTCCACTAGTTTTGTTAAAAAGTCACCTTTTGTGTTTAAAATTAATCTCTTGGTTCAAAAAATCTACTAATAGGATTAAAAATTTATCTTTTTTGATTGAAAGTTATTTCTTTTTATAAAAAAAAGTATTATTATATATCTGTTTCAAAATTAATCTGAATTCAACTATTTGCAAAACAGAAAAATCATCTTTTTTGGTTCAAAATTGATCATTTTTTTCAATCAAAATTTTAACTGATTTGTTGAACACTTGCCTTTTTGGATAGAAAATCCATCCTTTTGGTGTAAAAATCCTCATTTGGTATAAAAGTCATATTTTTTAGTTGAAAATTCGTCTTTTTGGCTTCAAAATTAAACTGACTTATAAAATATTCATCCTTTTAAATAAAAAATTTTAAATTATGTTTGAAAATGCAAATCTTCCCGGATAAAGTTTAATCTTTTTTGTTTGAAAATTCGATCATTTGGATCAATATTCGTCAGTTAGGAAAGTGTAATTACAACTTTAGTTGGTGTACAAGTTGTAATTTTTAATAAAATTTTACTTTGTTCTGAAAAAAGGTGACAAAAGATGAGAAATTCCAAAATAGGAGAAAAAGTTGACAAATTCCTAAAATAGGTGACAAAAGGTGACAAAATTGTGAATGAATTATTTAAGCAGCTCAAGAATTTCTACTGATGAAAATACATAACAAAAATTTGAAGAAGCTGAAAGAATGAAAAAATAGATAAACATAATAATTTGAAAATGATCAATTTTGACTTCATTTATTTTGAATTCTTAAATATTTTGTGGATTTCGTTGTACTGAAACTCAATCAGTAAAAATTCTGAGGTATTCAACCGATTTTTTTCGACCTAGGGAGAAAAAGATAATTAGCAAATACCCAAAAATTACTATTAGAAAAACGTGCTGTTCCAGTTTTAATTATTTACGCATGTCAGTTTTTTCTAATAAATTAAATCTGTAAAAAGTTCTGGGGTAATCAAAAGATTTTTTCCAACGAGATTGTTTAAAAACAGCGAAATGTTGAATAATCTTTTGGAAAATAAATATTTTTCTTACATTAATTTATAAAATTATAATTACCTTAATGTGATAGGAGTTCAGCTTGGTCCTCGGGAGACTGTTGAAAGCGCTGAAGTCCAAGCGTCGAGAAAATATGCCATTTGCTCCGCAGCTTTGCCTAAAATATAAAAATTTCCATGAGAAAAGAATACATTTTCTTTTCAGAAAACTCATAATAAAAATAATTACTATTTTTAAACAATTAGATTCATATCCAACAATAATTATTAATGGACAATGTAATTTAATCCAACTGGTGTTGAAATCGAAAACGAAGGTGTTTATTTGATTTTTTTCGATTTCCTTTCACCCTCGGAATTGCCCGAAGCAAAGTAAGTGATACTCTGTATTTTATCCGAGTTCTGAAATTGTGAAATTCGAGACTTGGACCGCACGAGATTTTTTCGAACAAAGGATAATCAATTATTTTAAATAAAATTAATGTAAAGGTACCGTATTTAATTAAATATAACGACTTTTGGACAAAAAGGTTGAATTTTCGGCAAAAAGCTGAAATTTTTATTTGCAAAAATGAATTTTTAACTAAATAATTAAATTTTCAACAAATTAGTTGAATTTTCAAACTAATAGTTGAATTTTCAACCTACAAAGATTTATTTTCAACTAAACAGCTGAATTTTCGACTAAAAAAGCGAATTTTTCATGCAACATTATCAACTAAAAAAATCAATTTATGTAAAAAAGTGAAATTTCAACAACAAAATTAGTTTTTAGTCAGAGATGAAGTATCAACTGAAATGATGAATCTTTTAACAATAACAAATGAATTCTTAACTAAACAATTCAACCAAGTATAGTTGAATTCAACCAACAAGACAATTTTTTAAACAAAGGAATTGAATTTTCAAATAAAAAAGAAAATTCTGTACAAAATCGTGTAATTTTCAACAAAAAAAGATCAATTTTCAACCATAAATTGAATAGATAAATTAAAAAATAAGTCAATTAAATCTTCAAGAATCCTCAAGAAGATTAATTTTATTTAAAACATTAATCATCAAAAAATATATGAATTATCTAATGAAAACACAATTTTCAACCAAAAATTAATACTTAATTTTCAGTCTAAACAATTTATTTTAAACAAAACAAAAAACTAATTTATAAAAAATTAAATCTACTGATAAAGAATAAATTTTCGACCAAAAATGAATAGTTGATTTGCAGTTTGAAACATTTATTTTCAACAAAAAACCAAATTTAACAAAATTTTATTATATCTTCTAGAGAAAAGGATAAACTCTGAATGAAAAATGTAATTAGTTTAATTTTCGGCTAATGAGAACGATACATTTTTAATGAAAAATAGAAAATTTGAACTTCAAAAATGGATTTTCAAACCAAAAAAAATTTAACATGGTAGTCAAGAATATTCATTTCCTACCAAGAAAGACTAATTCTTGAAGAAAATACATTAATTTTCAATTAAAAACGATCAATTTGCAATCCAAAATGAAACAGGCAAATTAAAAAATTGTAATTTTCTACTAAACAATATTAACTTTTAACTAAAAATGAAAATTTTATAATTTTGCAGATACAAAATTCATAAAGAAAAATATATATTTTGATATATAAAAACTTCCAACCAAATACTGGTATTTTCAAACAAAAAAGACGAATTTCAATTAATTAAATGAGTTTTCAAGTACTATATGCAAATAATAATTTAAAAATGAAATAGAAAAATTAAATTTTCAAGGAAGGAAATTCATTCTCAACAAAAAAATCAACATCTTCAACCAATAACATGGATTTTAAACAAAGTACAACTTTAACCAAATAGATTAATCTTCAATCAAAACTGATTTATTAGAAATAATTATTTTTATAATATTATAATGTTTTTATAAACTATGTAAATTAAATTTTAAAAACATACAAAAAATATATAAATATTAATTTACTATTATAAATTTATTAACATATAAATTAATAAATATTAAATTAATTTTCTTAATTAAAATATTATTATTTTTCTATCAAATTCATTTCAACTTCTACAAAAAAAGAAGCAAAATTTGGAACACAATGTCAGGCATAATTAAATTCATAATTAAATTTTTCATAATTAAATCAAATCATAATTAAATTTTCCAGCGTAGAACATTTATTTTCAAGCAACTAAAAAACAAGAGATATCAACAAAATAGTTAATTGAATTTTTAACCAAAAAATACGATTAAACAAAAAGTTGAATTTTCAACAAATTATATTTTTAATCGAAAGGAATTAATTCTGATCCCAAAAATATAAAATATTAGACTTGTCAACCAAAAAGAATGAACCTTCAACCAAAAATAGTCGGATCTCTTTTCAGTTTCTAATCATTCTGTTCGAATTTAAACGAAAAAGAATAAAAGTATAAGTTTCTTGGAAACAGTGGAAAAAAAAGAGGAATTTAAAAAAAGAATAGAGGGAAGCAGACGAATACAGGAAAGAATATGACGACTGTAAATTCTCTACAATCTGACTTTGAAGATAACCTTTCGTTTTTCGTACACGTGCCAAAGACTTGGAATCGAGCACTTGTAACAACGATAAAAAAAAAAGTTTAATTCAGGCCTGTTATAAATATGTAGTCGATAAAGATTTCATGACTGGCTTTCCTGTCCTCCAGATGTTTCATGGACACGAAGTACATAAATCCCTCCCCCACTCCCCTTTCCCAACACGCACACCAAAACAATTGAGAAAGGAAGTAATTTCTCTTTGTCATTATTGTAATACCTTTTTTTTTTAATGAACAATCTGTCGAGGATTAAACGAGGAAATGAAAAGCTGAAAAAAAAACAACAAGTCGCCATATTCGAATAAAGCATTGTGTACAATTAGCAGGCGGAGCACAGCACTAAGAGGCGGAGCACTGGAATTGACCTTCACCTTGGTCTTTCAGCTCTATCGGTGCCCGCATTAGTTATTTTCGGCAATGACAGTCCGGGGTCACGAAAACATTACGCACGAGCAGTCCAGAAGAATACACCGTAACGGCCGAGAGAGTGAGCGAAAAAAAAAACGAATTTAGTCCTTATGTAATTTACTTAACTGCTTTTTATTACTATCGCCCAAACGCTGTGTCAATCAAAATTTAATCCACCACTTTGCAGAGCTCACGTGTACTTCCTAAACGTTAATTGTGCAAAATATCTGCTTACGATGATAAAAGAGGACAAAATGGCACTGTGACAATTTTTTTCTTTTTTTTTCCAGAGACACAAAAATTTCGGGGGAAAAATGCTCGTAAACAAAAATCTAAATCGGAGAGCCACATCTTGTTTACTACTTTTTCCACGAACAAGTAGAAAGTGATATGGTCATCAAGAAAAAAAAACATGTCGCGACGACTAAGCGTTTTTAATTTCAGGCCCGTCAATCACTGTTGAGCTGTTAACTCACATGAGTGAATAAAAATAAATTTCAAACTATTTTAGATTGGAGAGTTTAAAATTTTTCGACTTCGACCCGATCACTCGGAAATAGAGAGATTCTCCCGGGGGAAAAAAAAACATTTTAACAAGCCCAACAAGATTTATTTTCAATCAAATAGTTAAATTTTTAACCAAAAAATAATAAAGACGTTCGTGCGGTCCACACACCGCTCCCAGTTGAAAATTCGAAATTATTTTCCCTTTCAAATAAATTCTTCTAAAACCTCAACAACAACAAAATGGTTTGGTAACAATAATGAGCCTTTCTGGAGAACCGAAGTAAAACTAGAAAATACGAGAAACCAGTTTGATAATTTTAGCCAGGCCGATATCGGACCCGCGTGGGAATATCCTACGGTGAAAAAAAAACTTGATTTTTTACAACAGAAACAGTCGGCTATTACCAAGGACTCGGAAGTCCTGAATTTAGAGGACACATGAAGGTTAGATAACTTTGCCCATCGGCGTTCTACTCTTATTCGTTTTATTATTCTTTCGACCTGCTCGTGCGGTTTCTTTCCCTTTCCTTTATTTCTTTCTTTTCCTTTTTCCTCCTTCCTCCACCGCGTGCGTCCCAATAATAATGCACAGCCCAGTGCAGAACCGGTTTCAGAATATAAATTTGACTATAAAATAATTTTAACACCGGCTATCTGCCCCTCGGGCCTACCAAATTTGTTAAGATGCTAGCGAAACGCGTGCCTAGCATTTCGTTCGATTACTCATCCAAGTGCCGCCCCTCTTACTATGCGCCACATAAAAATTCATCTCGAAGAAGGAAGAAAAAATAAGTTAAAACGGAGGTTAAAACTAGTTTCGAGTGGCCGCATAGTTTCTAAAAATACTTAAGTAGCGCTTTGTTTCAGACCATTCGGCTAGGAGTAAAAAGTGAGATTAATGATGAACTAAAGTGGGGCGATTATGTAATTTTTTTCACTTTACTTCCACTTCTTAAAAATTCACGTTGTTTTTCTTTTTACGTCTTAAGTGTAATAACAACTTAAAAAAAATTAATGTGCATTTCGTAAAAATAGAAATGAAAAAGTTAGATAATCGCCCCCCCCCCCCCATCCAGGAGCGTAATTGACTCGAAATATATTTGGACTGATAAAATCAGTCATTTTAAATAATACAATCTGCCAAATTTTCAACTAATAAAATTATATTTTTCACCAAAAGTGTAAGAGTTATAATTGCCATTTAAAAAATTAATTTTGAACAATAAAAAAACAAAATAATGCATTTTCATCTAATCATTTCAACTTTCAATTGACTAGTTTAATTTGAAAAAAAAAATTATTTTCCTCCAAGATTAATTTTTTTTACGAAAAAGAAGATTTTTGAAACAAATAGTTAAGTTTTCAAAGTGCAATGAATTTTTATGTAAAATGATAAATCTTCAACAGAGACGATTAATTTTCTACCAACTAGAATACAAATTTTCAACAAATTGCAAGAATTTGTAACCAAAAAGTTTCATTTTAAACTAAAATAATGAATGAGTAACTATTAAAATAAATGTTTATCAAGTCAGTTCAACTCTGAAATAAGCAGTTGATTTTAAAAGAAAAACAATTTTTACAATGAAGATTAATTTCCTAAAAAAAAGACGAATTTTCAACAAAATACATAAATTGTTAATAAAATAGATGAAATTTAAACTAAATAGTTGAATTTTCAACTAAAAAAAGTCCACTTTCAGGCCAAAATAGAATTGTTGAATTTTAAATTAACAAAAGAAGTTTTTAATAAAATAGTAAAAAATTTGAATCAAAGAGATGAATTTTACAATAAAATCATTAATTTTCAACAAAAAATTATTTTTTAACAATAACTCTTAATCCAGTAGTACAATTTTCAATCAAAAAGATGGATTCCCAATAAATGATGTAATATTTGATATTTCAAACTAAAATTATATATATTTTTTAATCAATTATATTTTTAATAAATTAATTTTCATCGAAGATTTTTTCTACCAATATAAGGATAAATTTTAAACAAAATAAATTTAAGCCAAATAGTTTAATTTTCAACTAAAACTGATCAATTTTTAAACAAAAAAAGTATTATTTTAAATAAAAAAAAACAGTTGATATTTCAGCGAAAGAAGGTTTTAATTTAAAATAAAAAACATTGTAACTCAACCAATAAAGACCAAATGTCAAGAAAACAGTTCAATTCTCAAATAAATAGTTGAATTTTCAAATAAATAGTTGAATTTTCAAATAAAACATATCAACTTTCAACAACAAAAAAACAGAGCATCGCTATTTTCAATTAACAAAATTAATATTAAAAAAAAACTTTTGAACAAAATGGTTAAATTTTCACCAAAAAGATGAATTTTTAGCTATAATTATGAGGCTTTTTCAACAAACAAAAAAATGATTTTATAATAAAATAGTTTAACTTTCATAACAAGAACTGAATTTTTAATAAAAAAAATTCTCAATAAGAAATGCAATAGTTGATATTCCAACCAAAAAATATTTTACTTTGAAATCAAAAATAGTTTAAATTCCACCAATTTAATTAATTTTGAACCAAAAATATTTATTTTCTACCAATAAATACAAATTTATTTAATCAGTAACATCTTTTCATTAATTTTCAAATAAATTCCAACAAAATAATGAATTTTGAAAAAAAAATATTTATTTTCTACCAATAAAGACAAATTCATTTAATCAGTAACGTCTTTTCATTAATTTTCGAATAAATAGTATATCCAGTAACTTTTACTAATTAAATCAGTCATTTTGATTTATCCAATCTGTAACTTTTAATGTGTTAATCAATCATTTACGGTTAATTTTAATCATTTAATCAACCACTTGTGGTTCATTTTAATCATTCAATCAATATTTTCCGGTTAATTTTAATCATTTATCAGTACGCAGAAATTTAATGAAATGTTTTAATTTATAAATAATTTTACTATTTCATCGCAGGAGACAAATCTGATTGATTCACCAATATTGACCAATTTATCTTTATAAACGAATGTTTTGTCGGTAGAAATGACTAAATTTTCAGATACTTGTTTAAATTAATTAGTCAAATTGTGACTGATGGTTCCCTTTGGTACATTTATTTTTAAACCATTGTTTTTTGTTGGAAAAAAAAAAAAAAAAAATTTCGTCAAACTTGTTAATTTAATATCACTTGAGGGAAGAAGCACATAGAAAGTATCAAGAATGACACTGAGAAGAACCGTGAAAATCTAACGGACCACTTAGGACCTTTTTGCAAAAGTATTTACGACGTGTATCATAAATGTCAGAATGATGTGACCGTTATTAGCACTCTCGTGAGATCGCATGTTCTGCGGACCCATTCATGATTAGATAATAATTTCAATTTTAATACCCCGCAACAATTATCCACCCATAACAACAAAAATTAATGACCAATTAAAAAGTGTGCCATATATGACCAAGCATTTACAGTTGAACACAAGCAAACAAAAAAAAAAACCTACAATTTCTTCAGCTTATAACAAAAAAAAAAAAGATGCTATTATTTTCCTTTGATGGAAGACATTTGTTTTCGTGATTTTAAAATTTGCAAATTGCTGTAATTACTCATTTTTTTTTGTGATTTTGGAACGCTTTACAAATACGGATCGGCAACAACTTCTATCAGAAAATAATCTTGGAAACGACAACTTATATTAGAACATCAACAAAAAATTGTGCTAAAAAATTCTTGTTTATTTTTAAATTGAATTCCTCAAACATCTGAAGAAAATAGAGGATAAAAAATAGAACTTTTCTTGAAATAAGAAACTATTGAAAAATAAATTTACGATTTCTGATTGACAAAGACTGGAGTCCATCAAGGACGCCATTGCTTTTAAGAGACTCGTTTATCGACACAATCCCATGAATAATGTATAAGTTTGCCCAGGGTTTTGAACGTCCTTGGAACAATAACATCGGGAATTATTTTGACTCGTATAAAGTTCATGCTTATGTTAATCCGATCTAGTATGTCTGGTAATCGGATAACAAAATGCCCACGTAAGCTTCTTTCTTCCCGCGAGCATTTGTTTTTAAGGCTACTGATTCCTTATTCAAAGTTATTTTTATTCATTCAATGGTTCAACTCAACACACCTTGAATCTTAAACTTTGAAAAAGAAATATTTAAATTATTATTACTGCTGAGAACAGTGGTTTAGCTGCTCAATTCTGAGTGCTTCGACCGATAATTTTTAACCTATTACAACTCTTTTTCGCACTCAAATCGTAAAAAACTCAGGATAAATTCATAACATTTCAGAACAATTAAAGTTACATTCAAAAGAATTCAAATTAATTGGAAAAGATGTTTAAAAATCACACAAAAATCCATTGATTTCCGTAAAACTGGAATGCATTTGGAAGAATTTCAGATAAAAGAGTAAAAATTTTATGAAGTAAAAAAAAAAGATTGAATTAAGTAGAACGGAGTGAATTTAGAAGGATTCAAGAATTCAGGATGAATTCAAAAAATTTGAATTCTCTACAAATCTTTGCAATCTTACTAGTTTCTAAAATTAAGAAGTGACTAATGACTACAAAACAATTCAAGTTAAATCCAAAAGAATTCAAATTAATTGGAACAAACTTAAGAGCAGAGAACATTTTGAACATTAAAATAAATTTTGATTGAATTTTGAGAAATTTAAAAGACATCAGAAGAATTAGATGTAATTCATAAAAAAAATCAAGCAGCATTTAAAAAGCAATCAAGTGAATTGAAAACAATTTAAAAATATGGAGAAATTAATTTAATTGTGTAGAATTAATTGAATTTAGAAGAATTTAAAAGGATTTAGGATAAATCAACAAGAATTCAGAGCGAATTCCAAATAAATTGTACAAAAATATTTGAAAATCTTTTCAAATCTTTGAAACCCTACGGGATCCCTCATGTCTGGTGAAAAGTTCTTTGGAATCCTTTAAGGTAATTGTTTTATAATCAATTTTAGAATTCACACAAAAAAATCATTAATTTTAACCATGTTTCCAATTTTGAAAGTAAATTTTTCTACGGCTAAAATCGTTGGCACAATTTTTTTAAGAAAACATTTTTTTTTACAATTAATTATATATTAAGATTATTTAGTTATTTTTAAAATTGAAAACAGTAGAGTCGTAGAGAATGTTTTCCCGGAAAAAGGCCTTCATTTATCAAAATGCAATCATTTTTCAAAAATTGGTAAGAAGCGACGGTTAGAAAAAATTCAATTGCACAAAAACATGATTAACACTAATGTTTTTTTGATGAATTTTAATATTTTTCAATAAAAAAATTATGATTTTTATCTTAAACGACATCAGTTATTATATTTCCATTCTTAAAATCATAGAAAAACTTTTTTTTTTAATTTCTCACTTTAGGTACGACAACTACCTTAAAATATTAAAATCCCTGAAAATGATTAAAACCCTTGAAATTGTTAGATCTCTTGAAAATGCAATGGAATCTTTTAAAATACCCTAAAATATTTTAGTCTTTGCAAGCCTTCAAACTACTTGAATAAATAAAAAATTTCTGGGAATATTTTTTAACTTTCGAAAATATTTCGTATCCTTTGATCTTCTTAAAGCCCTTGAAAACTCCTGAGAATCTTTTACAATATCCTCCAGTCTTTTCAATTCTTTTAAACCCCATTAAATAATTGAAATCAATAAAAGTTTCTTTGTAATCGTTTAAAATAACCTTAATTATTTAAAATCCTTTAAACCCCTTTGACATTTTTTAAAGCTCTTGAAAATGCCAAGTGATTTTTAAAAAAATATGATAGAATATTTCAAATCCTTTGATTATTTTATCAATTTATCATCAGGATTAATTCAATTAAAAATGTTAAAAATTTAACAACAAAATCCATGAAATTAACTAGAATAGTGTAAATTTAGAGAAATTCAAGTGAATTCATAAGATTTAAGAGAATTAATCAAATTCAAGAGAATTCCAAAGAATTTAGGATAAATTAATCAGAATTAAGGATGAATCATGGAAAATGTATTAAAATCCATTGAGTTTTTTAATTCCTTAGAATCATTGAAATCCTAGAAAATCTAATAAAATAACGTGAATTCTAGAAAATTCTCTATCCTAAAATATTTAAAAAGTTTTAAAATCACTTCAAATGAATGAATTTAATTTTTAAAAATCCTTGGCATCATTTCAAATTCCCTACAATACTTCAAATTATTGAAATCTATTAAAATTTTGTTCGGAATTTTTATGAATACCATAAAATATTTCAAAGAATTTTAAATGATTTAAAAGTAGGTATATACCTGAAATGGATAGTGATTATCCCACGAATTCATTTATTGAATTAAAAGTGACTAATGTGATTTTTTCATTTATAAAGTAAAAAATGGTGAGTGGTGACTGTGTGGCATCCCTTAATATTTTCTACACAGAAATTCTCTGATTTTTTTAAGTGTCTGACCGAGGCACGTTGTCACATGGGGCACGTAGTCACATAGGGCATGAATTAAAAGTGACTAATGTGATTTTTTCATTTTAAAAAGTGACTAATGGTGACTGTGTGGCATCCTTATTTTTTTACACAGAAATTCTCTGATTTTTTTTGAGTGTCTGACCGAGGCACGTTGTCACATGGAGCACGTTGTCACATAGGACATGAATTAAAAGTGACGAATGTGATTTTTTCATTTTAAAAAGTGACTAATGGTGACTGTGTGGCATCCTTATTTTTTACACAGAAATTCTCTGATTTTTTTTAAGTGTCTGACCGAGGCACGTTGTCACATGGGGCACGTAGTCACATAGGGCATGAGTTAAAAGTGACCAATGTGATTTTTTCATTTATAAAGTGACTAATGGTGACTGTGTGGCATCCTTATTTTTTACACAGAAATTCTCTGATTTTTTTTAAGTGTCTGACCGAGGCACGTTGTCACATGGGACATGTTGTCACATGGGGCACGTTGTCACATTGGCTTTATTAAAAAAAAATAATAACTATAGAGCAGCACTAGTCACGGAAAATCACTAGCTGACGGAAAATTAAGTTGAATATTTTCTTTTGCAGTGAGTTAAATTTTATTCTCGAGTTTTTACGAACTAAACATTAAGCATATTTTTCCGGAATAGAGGAACTTTACATTATCTTAAATATTTACATTTAAAAAAATATTTTACTTTAACACAGTTTGGGCAACACTTTTCATGCAATTAAATTTGATGTTACAGCATGTCCCGGTTACGGGGCATGTCGTCTCAAGTGACCTTTCGTTATTGCTTGTTATTGGATACTGTCCAATTGAAGCTGATGATTTACTTGAAATTTTCGCGTATCAAAATCTTCTTAAATATCAAATTAAAAAAATCTTCGAATACAAATTTGTGACAGCGTGCCCTCGTCTACCCTACTTTAGGGACCTTAACTGAATATAGGGTACAAGAAGAGAAACAGGGACAGGTCTGTGAGGCTTGTGATTATTTGTTTTCCTCACTAGTTTTAACTGAATTTATCCTATCAATCATTAGCTATTTTAGCCGTTTTTGTTTATTTTGCATTTGTTAAACAATTAATTGTTTAGCACTAAATAATATCGGAAACAATTTGCCTCTCTTCCAAGTTCTATTTGACATCAATTTTCAAAATACAAAATTTGATAAAGCCACATTAATAATATTCTTCGTGCAAGTTTGAACTCCTTCAGCATGTGCCTCCAACGAACGTTCATGTAAAAGCGAGACATTCGCGGTTAGACACGCCATTGTGATCAGTCGGCAATTCGTCACACACGCATGTATGTATATTTACAGATAATGAGCTGCACGTCGTTCGTGTGCACAGCAAAGTTGCGGTTTTGTGACGGAAATGTGTGAGTAAAATGCATTCGGCATTGTACACAAACAGCCCCAACTATCCGATACATTTACAATGTTTTTCACTTAAGTAATTTTGTTCAGTCGAGCGATAATGCTGACTCAGATACCCTTCCTTGGGAGCCTTGAGTGACAGACTCAGACATACCGTGTGTAAAGATCGATTATATCAAACAAGTGTTTCCCTTCGTGATTTTTCCGCAAGCAAAGGACTTAGAGGCAAGCCCTTTATTTAAAAAAAAAAAAATATCTATATATATAAATCAAGAGCTAAGCCGGCTAAAGTTCAGCCATCCTCTTTGCCAACAAGGTGTTCTGCACATAATTTTTCCCATGCAAACAATTCGTGTTTGTATTTTGAAATGTTGAACACCGGTGAGAAATTCTTATAAAGTCAGTTGAGAAAGTCTTCATTTGACTTGAACTTGCCTACCTAGAATTTCCAATGAAATTTATTTTCGACAATTTTTTCCTCATTAGATTTATTGTCAGAGAGACAAAGAGGTTTCATGGAATGGAAATAGGGGGGATCGAACGTCCCGGTAGTCTCGTCGCTACGCGCGACGATTTTAAAGTAGCTTTCCTGTAATGATGGGATGCGTGCATGTTGTATGTACAATCTCTAATTGTATGCTAATTTCGGCTCGATCGACGATCCATTCTTGATACGCATACCTTGTTCTCTAATTAAATACGTAAGCGAGAAGATACGAATCTCCTTGAAAATTGGATACCTGCGCGCAGAATGCTACTAAATAAAAAAAAAAAAATGGTGTTTCTATTAAAATCAATTTTTGGTTCCAAAGACGAATCTCTCTTGCTTGAAAAGTAATCCAAAATGACAAATGATTTCTAAAGGAAGCCAATGTATGAATTTAAAACGTTCTAAAAGAACCCTTTTGTCACTTCTTAATTTAATTACTTCGGAGATTTTACAAGTTAATGATGCATATTTTACTTTATAATTCGGAAGAAATAATATTTCACTGGGAAACATTTAATAAAGAAACTAAGAGATTTGAAGGAATATCTAAATATTTTGAATTTCAAATATTTGAGGCTAATTTAAAACTTAAAGATTTTGCAACCGATTTCAATAAATTAAAGAGATATTAAAGTATTTAAACAATGTTATGGTATTTTGAAAGATTCCCAGGAATCGTAAAGAGATTTCAAGGAATTTCAAGGGATGTCAAAAGATTTGAAAAAATTTGAAATATTTCAGGGTGTTTTAAAACTCACACTTTTTTTTTCTATTTCAAATCAATGATATTTTGAAGGATTTCAAAGCCTGTATGGAATTTTTAATGATTAAGAAGGACATTAAAGAGCATACAAAGATTTTAAGGGATATGAAAAGATTTTAAATAATTGGAAATAAATAAGTATACTTTAAAAGAGTCCAGGGATTTTTCAACAGATTACAATTAATTAAAGGATTTCCGAGATTTTGTGTTATTTTGACAAATTCCGAGGATTTTTAAATAGATTTGGAAAATTTCAAGGGATATCAAAAGATTTTTTTTAAAAATTGTAATATTTTAGGGTATTTCAAAACATTTTTTAATTCATTTCAATAAAATAAAGAGATTTTGGACAAATTCAAAGTTTCTAGGTATTTTTATATTCCGAGGAATCGCAAAAAAACTAGAAAGATTTTATGGGATATCACAAGATTTTAAACCATTTAAAATAAGAATATTTTTTATGATTTCGAGAAAATTGAAAAAGATTTTAAGGTATATCAACAAAAAATTTGAAATATTTGAATCTTTGAATATCTTTCCTGAGCAAAAATGCAACTGTGGTTGAAAATTCATCTGTTTAGGTTGAGGAATCAACATTTTAATTGAAAATTCGTTGTTTTTTTAATTAATTCGAGTGCTTTCAATATGTAATTAAAATCTTTTCTAGTGGAAATATCAACTATTATATTTTTTGATCAGAATTTACCTTTTTTGGTTAACCTAATACTTTAATTTTCTAAAAAATTCTTGAATTTTAAAATAAAAAGGACTAATTTTCGCCCAAAAACGACGAATTCTTATAAAAAAATGTAATAGTTGACATTTTAACCAAAAATGTTTTAATTGTAAATTAAAAACAAGTGAATTCATTAAACAAAAAAATGAATTTTCAACCAACAATTTCGACGTATAATAAAATAAAATCAAATTGTTACCGAATGAAATGATTTTTTAACCAAATAAGATTTTTGATTAAAAAACGAAAAATATTCCAACCAAATTGCTGAATTTTCTACCATAATGATATGATTTTTAAATAAACAGTTGTATGTTTGCTTGAAAAAAAAGTAGTTTATAATTATGATAAATTTTCGATCCAAAAAGACGAATTTTCAACAAAATAGTTAAAATATAAATCAAAAAAGATTTTTCAGCCAAACAAATTTTCAACCAAATAATAAAATTTTTAACCAAAAAATAATTGTAATCGTTTAACTACTTTGTTTAATTTATGCATTAACTTGAATTAAGATGAATTCTAAATCAAAATTTACTACCAAACAGTTGAATTTACATGCAAATCGATAATACTAATCTATAATATTAAATTTTAATACATACTTAATAATATTATTGAAAAATTAAATTTATAAGTTTACTGTTAAATTACTTACCTAAGCAGATGACAAAATTTGAGGTTAAAATTAGAGGTTTCAATAAACTACTTTGAACAACTTATACTTTGATGTTAAAAAGTCAAACTGATTTTTTTTTTTTATATCAAAATTTAACTATTTTCTTTTTAATTTGTCAGTTTAATTTGACAACTCATCTAGTTTCAGAGAAATTGCATTTTTCTGGGTTATTTTAAAATTAATATATTTTAAATAAAAATATATTCGTATTTTTTGGCAGAAAAATAATCTTGGTTGAAAATTAATTTTCTTAGTTCAAAATTAATTTGTTCCGAGAAAAATCTAACTAGTTTGTAGAAAATTCGTTGTGTTTTGGATGAAACTTAATCTTCTTAGATAAAAATTCAGTTTTGTATTTAAAAATTGATTTGGTTACGAATTAAAATATTTTTGGTTAAAAAGTTGTTTTTTAACAATTTATTTTTAAACTGAAAACTTAACTATATTATTTATGTTTGCACTTGCTAGAAGATTATTCTTCTTGGTGAAAAGTTCCCATAAATATTTATTTTCAACTAGTTGGTGAAAAATTAAACTATTTTCTTGAACTGAAAATTTACATTTTTATTGAAAATTATTATTTCCGAGTAAAAAATTGTAATATTTTGTATAAACCCCTTCATTAGTCCTAAAAGTATTTTTTTTTAAAGATTTAAACAGATTTCCAAAATTGTAAAGAAAAAATAATCTGAAAGATTTTCGGGCATTTAGTAAAATTGTGCAGGTTTTATTAAAGATGGTAGGAAAAAGGCGAAACATTTTAAACGATAGTCAGAAGTTTTGGAAGAATTTCACAAATAATTCAAAAGTTGAAAAGATTCCAAATAATTAATATATATATACACACACAAAAAATTCATTAGGATTCCTATGAAAATTAAAAATGTTTTTTTTTTATCCTCGAAAATGAATTTTAAGAGATTTCTGGGGACATTTTCAACTATATTTTTATTTTAAAACTTATTTTTTACAAAATACTTTAAAAGAATTTAAAATAAAAACGTTTAAAGTAAAATAAAGTGTTTAAGAGATTAAAAATAATTTTTAATTTGGAATGATTCCAAAACTTTTTTAACAAAATATATATTTTAGAAAATCTTTAAGTAAGATTTTTACGGTATTAAATAATTTTTAAGATCTTCAGATAATAACAAAATATAATTAAGATTCCTGTAAACAAATTTTACGATTTTTCTTTTCAACAAATAATTAAAAAAAAAATATTTACCAAGATTTCAAAACAAATTTTTATGCATAAATAACAATCAAAGAATTATTAATTTTTGACAATTTAAAATAAAAATAACTTAACTTCTAGTTTAAAAAGTATTGATTTAAAAAATGGAATTTATCAAGTTTTCATGCTTTTTACTGAAATTGCTTAAAATTATATAATTAAAACAAATTTAATTATTTGATTCATTTTTTAAATTAGAACATTGAAAATTATAGCGTGGATTCTTTAAACTTTCGATCTGCCCAATTTACGAAAGTTAAAATTTTTTATTTTGTACTTTACCAATAATTACTTTAAAATTGGAAAATAAAAAATTGTTCTTTGTTTTTTTCTTCAAATAATTTTAAGGGTCTATTTGAAAACCTTTAAAGAGATTTTAAAAGATTTCCAAATTGTTTAGAAGTTTCAAAAGAATTTAAAAAATGATAACAAATTTAAAAAGATTCCATAAAATTTTAAACAAAATTTAGGTTGTTGAAGATTTTGCAATCAAATTTTGAAACTTCTCAAGCGTTTTGAAAGGCTTAAAAAGAAGAAATAAATTTGACTGAAATTCATATGAAAACAAACATTTATATTATTATATTTTATCGATTATTATCAAAGATATATTATTTTTAGCAAGATTTGCTATAATTGAAAATTTAAGGGAAAAACAACACTGAAAATACGTCAAATTAAAATATTTTGTTACAAACAGTATTTCTAATAATGTTTAAAGCAGAACATAAGCGTTGATCTTACAAAGAGGCGAGGATGTTCATTTTTCCATGATTTAGAACGACCTCAAGAATAAGGCGAGGATTACATTATGCGAGGCAGTGAGGACGAATTCTCGGGGCGATAAGAGCTACCACCGAGTTTCTTTATCCCTCGGCCTTCCTGACTCGCCAAGTCTGACAAAATTGTAATTACGCATGAATCTATCTGGACAGGGACGATAATAGTAGCTCGAGACACTTTTCCACTTGGCGAAAAGAGCTGATAAATCATCCGATCTGTGATGATTTATCTCTCTCAAAGATCCCAAGACCACATTATTATTCCCGACGAAAATTTTCATACCGATATAAGAAAGGTCATATCAAATTGGCAATTTTGTGCCCCCCAGCTTTTTTTTTTTTTTTTTTTTGCTAAGTGTAAACATGTAAATAAAATCCTCAGTTGTCAAATCATGCCTCGAAAGTGAAAGCAAAGCCCCGAAGGGAAAGGCGTTTTCGATAAGCTGAGCGAGTATCGTCTCGTGTGAAGTGTAGAAAGAAAAAAAAAATAAATAAAAAAAAAAAACAGTTTTTTGCGAGCTCGTTTCGTTTCCTTTGAAGAATCGAGCAAAACTCTTTTGTCACCCTTCTCGTGCAGAGAATTCAGTTCGTGACGAGATATCGCAAAGACGTTGGCTTGCGTTTGCTCTCCCGTCAAGGCAAGGTCTGCTGGTGACATGAAGAGCTATTCGCAATAGCTGCCGATTTAACGTTCTCACCCTCGCTCGTTACAGACTTTGTTCGTCGTGCTTGTATCACGTCAATACGTAACAACAGTGAGTGACAAGGAACGCACACAATCGACCCTTGGAACCAGGAAGAAGTATCGAATTATCGAAAAGCCAAGGGGAGAGAATCAATCCAGCGAGATCCAGACCAGGACCAGCATCAAGAAAACTGAGGAGGATCCATCAAACGCTTTTCGTAAACAGCGTCTATTTTCTATGATATCAGACTTGGTGTTCATGTCAGATTTATCTCACCCCTGTTTTTCGCAAGAGAAGGGTGAATCGTTACCAGCTATTGTACTCGAAATCTGAATGAACCAGATTTAGACGTCATACAGAAGCGACTATACGACCCAATTCGACTGTGTCGAAAGGAACTTTTTTTTTAAACTAGTTCAGCTCTTAACAGATACAGTGAAACTCTTCTATAGCGCCGATTTCGGAGCTGAAGGTGGGCTACCCTGCGGCGCGGCGTCAATTCTCGGAAGGGCTATTTGATTTTTCAATCAAAATGATTAATTAAAAAAATAGTTTAATTTTTAACCCCTAAAGGGCATACTGGGTGTATAACACCCAGCGACTAATTTGCGCTTTTACAAAACGTACCAAATTCAAATAAATGGAACATACGGCGCCAGATTAACAAATGAAAGGAAAACCTTTTTTTTTTTGTCATTTTCACATAATTCTGATTTTTATCATTTCTATACGCAGTTTAAGATCAATAAAATAGCTTGATCGCACAAAGTACGGTGTTGTGTGTAAATACCTTCTTTGGAACGAACACTATAAGACTAATTTTATTTTTGAAGCGCCGTATCTTGGTTATGAATTTGTAAATTTCATAATCTGTGATGACACATTTTCTCCTTAAACTAGATAGATTAAACATCATTAATTGATTTTCTTGTAAAAAAAACTGTCCAATACCAACGGCACAGCACACGTTTGAACACCCTTGGGTGTTTCACACCCAGTATGCTCTTTATGTAATCTTACGGAAGTGTGTCCTTAAAGGGTTAAACAAAAAGTTTAATTTTCCAGAAAGAAAATTAATGTTCTACCAAAAAACACGAATTTTTGACAGAATACATTATTTTTCAACATAATTGTTGAATTTTAAAGTCAGAAGGATGAATTATCTACAAAAACTCAAAAAGGTTAAACTTTCAGCCCGAAAATACGATTCATGTTAAAGTATATAGATATATTTAAATAAAAATATAAATAATTCGTTGATATACAATAGATGGCCAGTGGCGGGTGCTGACGTTTTCAAACTGCGCATTGGCATCATTATTTAATCCGAATTATAAAGTAAAATTTCGAAATCTTTGCGTTTCAAAAAAACCTGTACGTATTTTACATTCTTTGAAATTTTTTAAAATCCCATTTATTCTTTGAAATCCTTTCAATACATTCCAATTAATACCCTCAATATCTTTTAAATCACTTAAAATTTTTTTGGAATCCTTAAAAATACCATGATATCTTTGAAATTAAAAAATCCAAATTATTGCAAGCGATTGAAAAATATTGGACTTTTAAAAGACCCTCAAATATTTCAAATTCTTCGAAATCTCTTGATATTCCATAACATTCTTGAAATCTTTATAATACTTTCAAAATATTCAAATAAATTGAAAAATCTTCGGAGTTTTAAAATACCCTCAAATATATGTTAAGTTCTTCGAAATATTTTTATATTCCTTAAAAAATCTTAAAACTCTTTACAATTTCTTGGAATCTTTAAAAATACCATGAAATCCTTTAAAATATCTCCAAATTATAGAAATCAATTGAAAAATCTTGAAGTTTTAAAATATCCTAAAATATTTTTAATTCTTTCGAATTCTTTGATATCCCTTATGCTTCATTAAATACTTTAAGATTTTCTTGGAATCCTTAAAAATGCTACAAAATATTTGAAAACCCTTTGAAATCCTTCAATTTATTGAAATCGGTTGAAAATCTAAGAGTTTTAGAATAACCTTAAATATTTCATTAAATATTTCAAATTCTTTAAAATCTTTTCATATTCCATGAAATCTTTAAAATACTTTATAATACCTCCAAATTATTGAAATCAATTGAAAAATCTTGGACTTTTAAAATAGCCTCAAATATTTCAAATTTTTCGAAATATTTTGATATTCCTTAAAATCTTATAAATCTTTTCAAAATGTCTTGGAATCTTTCAAAATACCATTACATTTTTCAAAAATTTTTTAAAATACCTCTAAATTATTAAAGTTTTAAAATACCCTCAAATATTTCAATTCTTTCGAAATATTTTAATATCCCTTGAAATCTTTAAAATATCATTAAATTTCCTCGCAATCTTGAAAAATACCACAAAATACTTAAAATCCTTCAATTTATTGAAAAATATTTGGAGTCTTAAAATACCTTTAAATACTTTTAAAAATTTTGAAATCTTTTGGTATCACTTCAAATCTCTTTATTCTCATTATGATTCCTAGGAATCTTCAAAAATACCATAAAATCTTTTAAATTCTTCAAAATACCTTTAATTGATTGAAATTTATTGAAAAATCTTGAAGTTTTAAAATAATCTCCAAAAATTTCAAATTCTTTGAAATCTTTCGATATCCATTGTAATATCTTAAAAATTTCTCGGAATCTTCAAAAACACTATAGAATCTTTGAAGTCCTTTAAAATCCTTTTAATTTATTGAAATCGATTGAAAAATCTTAAAGCTATAAAATACTCTCGAATATTATTTCTTTGAAATTCTTTTTGATATACCTCGAAATATTTCAAATGTTTTGAAACTGCTTGGAATCTTTAAAAATAAAACGAAATCTTCTAAATCCTTTAAAATAGCTTTAAATGATTGATATCGATTGATAAAACTTGAAGTTGTGCAGTACTCTAAAATATTTCTAATTCTTCAAAATCTTTTGATATTTCTTGTAATCTCTTGTTTTCTTTATTAATTTTTTCCCAGTGCAATATTATTTCTTCCGAATTATAAAGTAAAATATGCATAATTAATTTGTCAAAATTTCGAAGTGAGTCAAAGCAGATTAAGTGACAAAACGGTTCTATTTGTCTGTTAGAACGTTGGGTTCCTTTAGAAACCATTTATCATTTTGGTTTCCGTTTCCGCAAGAGAGGTTCCTTTTTGTTGCAGCTTATTTGGAACCAAAAATCGGTCCAAATAGCATTCCTAGTTTTTTCTGTGTATTCTTGAGCTTCTAATGAATTAAAATTTTTTTTCAGAAGGGTCTTGCAACCTTTGTAACTGACAAAACGAAATAGAGAGTAAAATACAATTCTCTGAGAAGCTTTTAACTCTCGAGTTTAAAATTAGATCCTTGGTGTGATTGGACTAGACATAAACGAAGATTAGAGAGCATTTTGGTGGCCGTAGCGTACCCTGCAGATTAGGTTAAAGCACCCTCCGAGGATTAACAAAGCTCGTAAGTCGTTATAAACGCGCCCTGAAACTTGTCCCCATAAAGCAGGTATATACACCATAATATTGCGGACTATCTACACCCATCTAGATTTCTAGATTCTAGCCTATCCAGGGTGTGTACCTCTACGTGCACTCTATTTACGAGAGACGGGTCTGCTTGTACAGAGATCCAAGGTGCCCATTTATCTACGCCCCCGCTCGTAACATCTATCATTGCAGAAACGACCGCCACCTCTCCGTCCAAAACATTATTAAATTCCCTCGGAAATTATACATCAGCTACGATTATCCCCGGGTTCTCCTCCAATGTCCCAAGATGCGCCAATGGAAATTGACAAATGTCTCTCTGACTATCTGCTGGTACTAACTGAATAGTCACGACAACTAATAAAATTGTTATAAGAACTAATAAAAATAGCAGTATCAACTGATAAAATGGCAGCACCATATCTTACCAACAAAATAGTTATTGTGTTGAAATTTATGAAAATTTTCAAATTTACGTAATTTTTAGGCAGGATATTCGAGAACTTCATTTTTTAAATTACACCCAACTCTCGCTTTTAGTCACCCCGTTCTCAGCCTTCCTAAAACTGCTGCACAGCGGGGCAAAATTGACAAAATTGAATCCTTACGCGTATTTTCAATGGATTTGGATAAAATAAACTGTATAGTACTCTTTAGGAAGTGGGACGATGGTCGTGGGAGCTAAAGCGTAGGCTTTGGACTCACTCCTTCGGCTTGCGGGTTCGATTCCCGCCTCGCACTCTGGAAGAGTCTCGGTGGC
>NC_046660.1:23925312-23930079 GCF_010883055.1 Belonocnema kinseyi
CACCACCAAGTAAGTGTGTGGAGGGTGTGTAAAGGAATAGAGAAGGTGTAAGAAAAATGTAAACCCTTAGGGGACACATTAGAAGCTTCCATTCCAGTAGTACTCTTTAGGTAGTTAGTACCCTACGACTGCTACTTTTATAAAAAAAAAAGAATAAAATCATTGCTTTTTCACTATAAAACCCCATTTTTTTCTTATAAAAAATAACTATACATATTTGATGTAGTTTTTAGAGAATAACTGAGAAATTTTAGTGTAATAATATTGGAAAAAGATAAAAAAAAAAAAAGGTTTTCTAAATAAAAGTTTAGTTTTTTTGAATCATAGTAATTTTGTAATTTGATTTTCAAGCGTGTTTTAAGCTTTTTTTCTCTTCGTCAGGGTCGAAATTGTCCAAAGTAGCAGTCGTATATTTTCGTTGACTACCTAACGAGTACTATAAAATTTATTTTATCCAAATCCATTTAAAATTCGCGTGAGGATTGAATTTTGTCCATTTTGCTATTTTGCTCATGGGAAAATTTTGTCCATTTTGCTCACAGGAGGAGGATGAGAGCGCACAGTGGGGAAAAAGTAGATTTTTTGGTTCAAAATACGATTCCGGCTGAACCTGTCGACCGATTTGGATGTTTTTTTTCAAAAAAGTTGATAAAATTTCAAAGAAAGTTGTCGAGTCTCATTTTTAATTTAGTTTTCCAATTTTGTTATAAATAAACAAAAATAAACATTTTTTCTATTTGAAGTTCCCGGTGCTCGTCAATAATAGGATAATTATTGTAATCGGCGACGTTAATAGATTTACATCATATAAAGATATTAAATCATAATACAATAAACAACACAAAATTTTATAAACAAATTATTTGTTGAAAATGTGTTTTCTATAATTTTCAATAATTTCACGTTTTTTAAAGTTATATCGCAAGAAATTTGAATGGAAACAATATTTTAATGTTAAAAATTTCTCTTAAACCCACTCTTGTTAATATTATAAACAAATGGATTATTCAGGCATTTGTCGTCAGACGGAAAAATACGTTTTTTTTAATGCCATTTCTTTTAAATGGGGTTTTTGTGTTAATTTCAGCAATATAAAATTGATAGAAAAAAAAAATTTAACCAAAAATACAAATTTTCAGTACATAAAGATTTTTTACTCAAGAAAGAAAATAAAAGTTTATACATTGTTGAACCTTCAAGCCAAAAGACGAAGTTTCTCTACAAAAATTGAATTTTTAAACAAAAAATATGACTTTTCAAGGAAAAAATAAATTTTCCACGAAACTGATGCATTCTTACCTAACAAAAATGAAATTTCAAAACAATTAAATTATTTTTTTTACCCAAAAAAGAAAATTTTCAACTCAAAAAGAACAATCTTAAAAAAATCGAACTTACATTTTCAGTTTAAAAGTTAATTCTAAATTTAAAAAAAGGGTTTTCCAATGAACAGATAAATTTTCAACAAGAAATAAAAGCTTACAATAAAAAAAAAAGACTTTTGTTCTGTACCAAATAGTAGCATTTTTATCAAAAAAGATGAAATTTCTCTGAAAACAAACGATTTTTTTTTAATTGTAAATAGTTGAATTTTCATTCAAAAAAGATTCAAGTTGACTTTTCAAGATAAAAATGTGAATTCCTTAACAAAAAATAAGTGTCTACGAAAAAATTGAGTTTTTTTCATCAAAAAAGACCAATTTTTACAACCACAAAGCATGAATTTTTTTACAAAATAGTTGATTTATCTGCTAAATAGTTGCTTTTTCATCCAAGAAAGATCAAGTTTGTATTAAAAGAGATCAATTTTTAATAAAAAACGACAAACTTTGTTTCTACTAAGTTGAACTTTCATCCAGAAAAGATTTCAATTAATTTTTCTTAACACCAAAATATAAATTTTACACAAAAAGTAAATTCTTTAAATGATAGCTTAATTTTCACAAAAACAGTAGCATTTTCAACCAAAAAGTATGATTGTTTAACAAAATAGTTTAATTTTCAACCAAACAGTTGCATTTTTATCCAAGAAAGATGTAATTTCTGCTAAAGCATGTGAATTTTAAAAAAGAAGACAAATTTTTAAAATAAGAATTGTAAACAATTAGTTAATTTTCTGCTAATTAGTCGAATTTTTAACCAAAAAGCATAATTTTTTAACAAGATTGTTAAATTTTCAACCAAACAGTTGCTTTTTTGTCCAAGAAAAATGTAAATTCTAATGAAACAGGTCAGTTTTAAAATCAAAAAGACAAATTTTAACAAACAAACAAAAAAGAGTTGAATTTCATCCAAAAAGATTTCAATCGACTTTTCAACACAAAAATACCAATTTTAAACAAAAAGTCAATTGTCTAGACAATTATTGAATTATGAACAAAACATTTGCATTTTTTTCAGGAAAAATTTAATACTTCTACCAAAAAAAAAAAGAACTTTTAAATCAAAAAGAAAAATCTTCAGAAAAAATAGTTTTCACCCAAAAAAGATTTCAGCTGATTTATCAGCAACAAGATATAATTTTAAAAGTTAATGTTCTACGAAAAGAGTTTTTGTAAGCCAAAAAGGCGAATTTGTATCAAAACTGTTGAATTTGCAAAAAAAAAAACTTTTTCTCGTTAAGAATTATTTAAATTTTCAAATAAATATTAAATTTATGATTAAAAAGATAATATCTAGGGGAAATTTTCTGAGAATTTGTAAAAATTACGTGCATGAGTGAAGGACCCCTACCGTAACAAAATGCCCCCCCCCCCCAGTTACTACGTAATTAAAGCATGGTCCCTCATATTTAAATTGTCAATGTCTATTATGTTTATTTCGTGATAATTGCTTTCTAGATCAGATATTTTGATTTTCTTGCTCAAACTTATGATTAAAACTCTGTTGCATGTTTGCGCAAAGTTGCCTATAGTTGTTTTTCGTTTGGCGATAATGGTAATATAATTGGTACATATTCTTAGTAAATTCAAATAATTTATAATTTAATTATTGTTTTGCCATGAATTTCCTTTCTTTGTAAATGTTTCTTCTCGTAAACTCAAGTTTTTTTCCAAATACCAGCATTTAATCTTGTAATATTTTTAACATCGAATATTTTTTAAACGGAATAAAACAGTATTTCAGATATAAATTAAAAATTTTCAAATTTATTAATTTATTTTAAACTAAAACATGTCCTTTCTATTATAAAAGATGACCTTTTGACAGAATTCTTGAATTATTACAATAAACATTAAAAATTTCAATATAATACTTGAATTTTCAACGTAAGAAAATATTAATTTAATTAATTAATTTTTCACGAAACTGATGCATTTTTACTAAAAAAGGAGAATTTTGAACTAAAATATTTTAAAAATGTCGAAGTTATATTCTCAGTTAGAAAACTAATTTTAAAACAAAAAAAGGCTTTTCGATTACACACTTACTTTTTAAACCAAAAACATAGCCGCTAATACTAACATTTTTTTTTACAATATACTGAAACTTTTACCTAAGTAGTAATTATCAATTAAAAATTTGTATTTTTTAACAAAATAATTCAACTTTCAACCAAAGAAATGAATTTTCAACTAAAAATACAAATCTTCAATACAAAAAAAAAGGTTTCTCAACAAAGTGATTCCACCAAATCTTTCAAAGAAAATAGTTGAATACTAAAGCAAAGAATAATAACTTTTAATCAAAAAGTTGCATTTTCATAAAAAAAGAAGGTATTTCTACTAAAACAGATGAATTTAAATCAAAAAGATCAATTTTTCAAAAAATAGTTGAATTTTCTGTTTAAAAGAATTTCAATTGACTTTTTGCGATCAAAATCTGAATTTTAAAACAAGGACTAAGTTTCAATGAAAAAAAAATGAATTTTCAATGGAAAACACCAATTTCTTCAACCAAAAAGGATGGATTTTGAAGAAAAAGCGAGATTTTTTAAAAGTTTTACTTTAACCCAGCAAAAATTTTAGTTCATTTTTCAATGCCAAAATATAAATTAAAAAAAGGAAATTTCCAATAAATTGTTAAATTTTCAACAAAACAGTAGAAGAAAAATTTCAAAAAAAAGTTGAATTTTCATCCAAAAAAATCTCAAATGACTTTTCAACACAAAAAGCGGAATTTTAAACAAAAGTTTAATGATCTACGACGTGTTGAATTTTCAACCCAAAAATCCAATTTAAAAAAAAAGCAGTTGAGTTTGCAACCAAAAAGAATGCCATGTTTTGAAAATTGTTAAATTTGCAACAAAATAATAAAATTCATAACTAAAAAGATAATTATTAATTTTTAGATATTTATTTTGTTGCCTACTGGTCTCAATCAATATTAATTAAAATACTGCTAACCTTAAGATTTTGAAAAAAATATCTCCGCTGGGATCTGAAACCAGGACCTTCAGATTTCCGGTCTGATTCTTTTACACTTGTAAGATTTTTCTTTCTAAACATGAAATTCATATTTTTATTATTAATCTTAAGTTTCTTAACCGGGGAAATTAATTATTAATTAATAATTTTTAGACTTTAATTTTTTTGTCTACTGGTCGAAATCACTATCAATGACAATATGAGATAGAGACATTTTTTCATAAACTAAAGATTATTAATATTTTAATGAATATTTATTTAGACCAGTAGACAAAAAATTAACATTAAAAATTAATAATTAATTTCCCTGGTCAAGAAACCTAAGATTAATACCAAAAAGATAATTTTCAGTAGAAATTGTTTTACGAATTTGAAAAAAATTAAGTACGTAAGTGACCCC
>NC_046660.1:23930092-23946026 GCF_010883055.1 Belonocnema kinseyi
CCCCCCCCCCCCTCCCCCTCCTTAAGCTGTTCCGTAATTTAAGTAGAGTCCCTAAGGCCAAAACAGAAAAAACGTCAATACATTTTATATTTGGCCGTGGATGAAAACATTAACTCAGAAATTTCTCGACTCTAGCTGATTTCCTGGCTTCAGTTTCTGCACACTCGACAGATTCGAACAAATGCCAACTTTGAAATTTGCGCTTAACCAAACTTTAATGAAGTACTTGAAATGGCAGCCGAGGGACGGCAACAGCTGATAAGGCCGTTCTGTTAAGGCTTCAGCACGTATAACGAGAATGTCGCTGAAACAAGAGAAACCGGATTACGTGCTCCATGGCAATGTGTTGGCTCTTCTTGAGCCACCATGCACGAACAACCAAGTTTTGAGCATCTAATCTAATGCAATAACGCAAACGGAAAACTGATGTCACCGAATCTCTAGAATCTAGAGTACCAGACTCCGGGATATGAGATTCAGTTTTCCCTCGACAATACTCTACTCTCCAGGTATAATTAAAAAATTCCTACAACCACCCTCGAGGAATCAATATTGAGTATTCTAATATTACGTCACGCTCGGTCGGTAACATCAAAATCGGTAAGGCTATACTACCACTTGGTAGACATCAAAGCATTTTTTAGACAGGAGTTTGACTAAAATTATTTCATTTCGGCCAAATGAAGTTTTCGGCGTTGAATTTTTCGAAATGAAGTTTTTTCGCCGCTGAAGCTTGCGCGTGACACTCGCACTGCGCGCTCGATTTCCGACAAACATTTATAAACAGGTTTTGTTGAATTTTTTTCTTGTAACTTTCGTCGTTTTTCCACACATTTTTTTTTTATTTTATTTTTTTTTTTCAACGTTATTTTTCACGAATAAAACAAAAGGTACGCGTCCTATCAAGAATTGATTCTTAACGAAATTGTAGATCTTTTTTGGGATAACAATTTTTGTTAATTCGTCTTTATTCGTATCCTACATAGTTTGTCTACAAAATGGAATTTTTTATTTTTCATTATTTTTTTGTGCAATCAAAATTTGAATTTTTGATTTTTGAAGAAAACCCAAAAATTTGTCATTATAATTTTGTAGGTCTTTTAAAAAGAAATGTTTTTCTTCTCTTGACTTCTTTTCATATCGTGCGTTTTTTGGCTTAAAATGTTGGTTTTCGGTTGATTTAAACAATTTTGAAAACGCTATATCTCTGAGAATTTTTTTTTTATCGAAAAAAGTCATAAGGATAAATTGTTTGTTCTTTTTAATACTATAAATATCCATACAAAAATTTTCAAATTAAAAAAAAAGTGGTCTGAAAAATTTTCAAAATGAGCTCACTTTTTCAATTTTTATCCAAATTGGCTGGTTAACGAACTCGTCCTTTCTTTGAGGACCTAAAAAAAAGTGTGCTAATGACGGATTTGATTCGTTCATTTTTTTTAGAGTTATCGTGTTTACGGACGGACAGACAGACAGACAGATCCGTTCAAAAACTGTGATGTCAAATTTCCGACAATTCTGATACTTTCTCAATCATAAATGATGAGAATTTAAAAATCGTAATATAGCTTTGCTTTTAAGAAAGAAAAGCCACCTATTTCATTATTGTTGTCAATTTGGAAAATGTGCGATTCTCAAGAGATTTTTAACGATTTCACCAAATTTGAACGGATTTTAAAAGAATGCAGAAAAATTGAACGATTTTGAAGGGATTTTAAAGATTTTTTAAAGAATCCAAAAATGTTTAAGGATTTACAAGAGATTTGATCAAATTTTAAGGCAGTTTAGATGATTTTAAACAATTTCAAGCGAGTTACTGAAAAGTTATTCCACAAGATGGTAATGAATTTGAAGAGATTTTAAGGGATGTAGTTTTTTAAATATTTTAAGGAATTTAAAGAAAATTCTAAGGATTTTAATTAACTGTACTCAATTCCGAAAGTTTTAAATGATTTTAAAGAAGTTGAAGGGATTTCAAAAAAATTCGGAGGAGTAAAAGGATTTTCAAAAAACGTACAGAATTTCTGAAAATTCAAGTGACTTTAAGGAATTACTATAGGGACTTGACGGGATTTTAAGATTTTCTTTTAAAGCATTTAAAAATAATTCAAAGACGTTTCAAGATTTATAAGAGATGTTTAAAGATTTTAAGACAGTTTTAGTAATTTTAAAGATTTTAAAGTTCTTTAAAAAGTTATTTAAAAGTACTTTCACAAATTTTAAGAGAATTTAAGGGATTTAAAAAAAATCAAAGATTTAGGGATTTTAAAGAGACTTTAATAAGTCAAAAGAAATTTAAGGATTTTAAGAGATTTTAATGAATTTTTGTCGATTTAAAATTTTTAAAATGATTTCAAAGTCATTTCAAATAAAAAAAATTTTCAAAAAAAGAGTTTAATTTTAACCAAATATTTTTATTTGCAACCTAAAAGATGAATTCTAAACTAAAATAAGAAATATTTAACTGGAATTCTTAAATTTTTTACCGATAAGAAGCATTTTTAAACAAGGAGATTAACCTTCAAAGGAAAATATAATTTTCTACCAAAAAGAAACATGATTTTTAAACAAAATACGTGAATTTTCAACGAAAGAGTTAAACAAAAAAATGGAATAATTAAATTTTCAGTTAAAAGGCATTAATTTTCTGTCACATTGACAAACTTTCTACAAAAAATAAGAATTTTCCACAAAGTACATAATTTTTCAAACAAAATCGTTCAATTTTCACCAAAAAAAAAAAAGGTAAATAGATTTTAAACGAAGTGGATACATTTGAAAGCAGATATGGATTTTAAATTAAAATCACAAAGCTTTAACCACAAAAAATTAATTGTAACAAAAGAGCAAGTAACTAGAATTTTAATCGTGCAATGTTTTTAACATAGAATCTATTATTAATTGAATAAAACAGTGATTTACAGCCAAATTAAACATTTTTTTATTTATTAATTTATTTTAAACAAAAAATGTATTTTTTACTATAAAAGATAATCTTTTAATAAAATACATCAATTTTCAACTAAATAACTAAATTTTTAACTAATAGAATTTTTAAACCAAAAAGATAAATTCCCAACTAAAAAGTGGCATAGTTTATATTTCAATCAAAAAAGATAAAATTGATAAAGAAAACACTAAACAAAAATGACGAATTTTCAACAAATAAAGTTTTTTAACCGAAGAAATAGAAGTTTTTCTAAATTGTTGAACCATCAAGCCAAAAGACGAAATGTCCCTACAAAAATTGAATTTTCGAACAAAAAATTTGAGAGCAAAAAAATTAATTATCTACGAAACTGATGCATTTTTACCCCGAAAAAATAAAATTTTAAACCAAGAAAATTATTTTTCTACCAACAAAGGAGAGTTTTCAATTAAAAAAGGTCAATCTTTAAAAAATTAAAAACTAATTACATTTTCAATTAAAAATAGTTTTAAGCAAATAGTTGAACTTTCATAAAGAAATTTAATTTCTACTAAAATAGATGAATTTTCAATTCAAAAAGATAAATTTTCAAAAATATTCTTGAATTTTCGGTTACGAAAGATATCAGTTGACTTTTCACGTTTAAAATATGGATTCTGTAACCAAAAATAAGTTTACAAAAAAATGAATTTTCAACCCAAAAAAATGAATTTTTAAACTAAAAAGAATGTATTTGTAACAAAATAGTTCAATTCTCTGCCAAATAGTTTAATTTTTATCCAAGAAAGATCAAATTTGTAACAAAACAGATAAATTTTTAATAAAAAAACTATAAACTTTTCTTTAAAATATTGAACTTTCATCCAGAAAAGATTTCAGTTCATTTTTCAACTTCAAAACATAAATTTTAAAGAAGAAGTAAATTTTCTATAAAATAGTTCAATTTCCAACAAAATATAATTTTCAACCAAAAATTTGTCAACGAAACAGTTGCAATTTTGTCTCAGAAAGATGAAATTTCTCTCAAAGCAGATAAATTTGTAATTTAAACAAAAAATTTAAATAGTTGAATTTTCATACCGAAAAGATTTCAGCTCTCTTCTTAAAACCAAAATATTAAATTTAAACAAAAAGTAAATTTTCTAAGAAACATTAAAATTTTCAACAAACAGTTGAATTTGCCATAAAAAAGGATGCATGTATTTTCAATACAATAATAAAATTTGTAACTAAGAATGGTTTGTCAAGAAAATTGTTAAATTTTCAATAAAATAATTAAATTTTGTAACGCAATTAGACAATTCAGGCGAACGGATCATGATCGAGCCGGTGTAAAAGTATTTCGAAGCTTCGGTAGCTCCCTGGTAGAGCGCTTGGCTTATAGCCGCAAGGTTGTGCGTTCGAATCTGGCTAGCCGTATTTTTTTATTTCTTTTTTATTGATCAAAATGCTTGTTTATTCTAGTTGTTATTAATATTTAATATAATTACGATATTTATTATGATGATTTATTTCTTATTTTCAATAAAAACGTTGTGTATCGGATTTTTATTATCACTCGTTTGCACGATTGTACATTTTATTATAATTCTTTGTACTTCCATGGTTTCTAGTATTGATATTTTTAAATTAAAGTAGGAACAAAGTGTTTAAAATGAAAATTTCACTAATAAATACCAAATGCCAGCGGATGCAAGTCTCTTGAAAGTGTATTTTCACGTATTAAAGATAGTTGTCTATTATTTATGTGTTTTTTGTAGTTTGCGGAAAAATTTACTTTTTTATTTATTGTTGAAATTTTTGTTTGCAACACTTTTTTCCTTCTTGAATTTAAGAAAGTAAACACTAGAAGCTATTTTAAAAATAAATTTGATTTGAAAATAAGGAATAGATAAGCATCAAATGGCATAATTATATTTAATGTTTTTCAAAAATGGAATAAAAAAGCATTTTGATCAATAAAGAAATAATTTTAAAATAAAAAAAAAATGTTAAAAAGTCTCGATAGTAGGAATCGAACGCGCAAAGTAGCGACTATGAGCCAAGCGCTTAACCAAGGGCCTACCGACGGGTCTTCTTGATTTGTCTCCGAAAACCTCTGGTAAGTACCTTTCATTGAGGAGAGTATCAATTTAAAAAAAAAAAAAAACAGACCCAATGGTCCCAGAAAAGAAGTCTCTGAATCCGAGGTAGTTTTGGATTTGGACCGAAACTAGTTCATATCAGTCGACCATATCTGGGAAAAAATCAAGATGCATGAAACTAATTTGAGTTTCAAATTTCACAGCTTGCATTTTCTCATTGAGTTACGATCCCTGTGGCATTATGTACCACCACAGATTGGCTTGGAGAATTGTAAACCGATATTTTTACCCTGCAGATCTGCCCTGGATGCATAAAAAGTTGCGGAGAGGCCTGACGATCTCGGCAGAGGTAAACAGGACGTTAACAAACCAATCAGCAATAAACCGTCCCTCGCAATAATTCACACTCTCGTACACAAAATAAGCCTCTTTGGGCTCCCTCTCTTTGCTTTAAGACAGAGAAAAGGAAACCTTTTACCTCTTACACTATACAGTATCTCACTCTCTTGTACCTTGGTTTTTTTTTTTTTTTTTTTTTTTTATATATATACAAACTGCAGATTTGCGATACATGGTAACTAAAGATAACGAGATCGTATAATGATAGGAAGCTAGGTAAGCTTACGTGGTAATTTAACGACTGAGGTTAAGCAGACGATATAAAACCAGAAGAATGAGGTGATTAAAGTTAATCAGGATGGCGATTCGGCAGACGATTTCAAATTCCCGATTATTTCCGAGTTAAGTTTTTCAATTTTCCCGGTCAACTAAAAGCACCATATTCCAGGGTGGCAGTTTTAATCGAAGAAATAAATCCTCGGGTTTTTCCCGGTTCGCAAACATTTATCACGGCCTGGAAAACTTTCAAAGGAAAAGATAATTTTCTATCAAAAAGAAAATTAATTTTTGTACAAAATACGTGAATTTTCAACGAAAGAGTTGAAAAGAAAAACGGAATAGTTAAATTTTTATTTAAAAGAATTAATTTTATGTCACGCTGACGAATTTTCAACCAAAATTATGAAACTTCATCTGAAATAGTTGAATTTTATGCCAAGAAAACGAATTTTCCACATAATACATAATTTTTCAAACAAATAATTCAATTTATAAATGCCAAATATCAGTTTTCAACCAAATAGTCGAATTTTTACCGAAAAAAGGTAAATTGATTTTCAACAAATTGGTTACATTTTGCAACCAGAGATAGATTTTAAATAAAAATTATGAAGCGTCAACCAAAAAAATTAATTGTTAACAAAAGAGCAAGTAGTGGAATTGTTAACCCTAAAGATTATTTTTATACTAACAAAGACTCATTTTCAACAGAGTACATGAGTTTTCATCTAAAAAAGACCAATTTTCAAACAAAATTATAATAGTTTAAAATGTTGGATAAATAAATGTTTAGCCAAAAAAAAACTAATTTGCAACGAAATAGTTATTTTTATCAAAAAAAAAAATATATATATTTTTCAAACAAAAATAAAACAATTAAATTTTCAGTTTATGCAATTAGTTTTCAACATCAAAAATAGATTCATAAAAAATTACATTTTTAATCTAAAAGATGAATTTTCTACTAAAAAAGATAGTTTCAATAAAATATATTTCAGTTAAAAAAATTAATTTTCAACTAAAAAGAAACGAATTTTCATCCAAAAAATTAATATTTAACCACAGTGATGAATCTTCAACCAAAAATGTGAATTTTTGATCGAATAGTAGAATTTTCAACCCAAAAGATAAATTTTCTATAAAAAAAAACACGCATTTTTAGTTAAACATTTTTTTCAACCATAGAAATGAATGCTTAACAAAAAATAAAATAGTTCATTTTTTAACAAACAAAAAATCATTTTTAACGAAAAATATTACATTTCTATCAAAAAAGTTGAATTTTCCTTAAAGAATGGAATAATTAAAGTGAATTTTAAAAGTAAAATGATAAATCTCCAACTAAACAATATTATTTTTTAACCGAATCCATTAATTTTATCTAAAAAGATAAATTTTCTACAAAAAATGAGATACTTAAATTTTCAACCAAAAAAGAAACGAATTTTCCATAAAATATTTAGATTTTCAAGCACAAAAATTAATTATCAACTAAAAAGAAACGAATTTTCAGCAAAAAAAAATAATGTTTAAACACAGTGATGAATCGTTAACCAAAAATGTGAATTTTTGATCAAATAGTAGAATTTTCAACCCAAAAGATGAATTTTCTATTAAAAAAACAAAAACGTATTTTTAACTAAACATTTTTTTTCAACCAAAGAAATGAATTTAAAAAAATAGAATAGTTTATTTTTCTACAAAACAGAACAATTTTTAACGAGAAATATTACATTTCTATCAAAAAAAAGGTGAATTTTCTTTAAAAAATGAATAACTAAAGTGAATTTTAAACTGAAATGATAAATTTTTAACTAAAAAGATAAATTTTCTACAGCACTCGTCTGTCAAAAAAAAGACGGATTTTTAACCAATATCTGAATTTGCACCTAAAACAAATAAATTGTAAATGAAAAAAAGATTAGTTAAATTATCAGTAAAAAAATTCATTTTCGAATAAAAATGGAACTTACATTTTCAGTTAAAAAAATCAATTCTAAATAAGAAAACAAAAGATCGAAATTTTCAACTAAGTATTTGAATTTTCAAACAAAAAATTATGAGTTCTCAACGATAAATGTGATATTTGGTATTTCAACCAAAAATAATTTTAACTTTATACCAAAAATAGTTGAATTCTACCAAAAAAGATGAATTTTTAACCAAATTCTTTGAATCCTCAACCAAAAGAGATAATTTTTTTAACCAACTACAGTGAAACTCTTTTATATCGCCGATTTTGGGGCTGACGGTGGGTGGTTACTATCTCATTATATAGCCCGCTCCGCTTTTGTTTGTTCCCACTTGAGTACACGCCTGAGTGACAGCTACAGACCCCGCTCAGCTCTTGCCACACCTACCTGCAGCGCGGTCTCAATTCTCGGAAGGGCTATAGAAGGGAGGGCTATTGAAGGGTTTCACTGTAGTAAACATTTTTGACCAGATTTTTAACTAATATTTTTGTAAAATATATGTAGAAATGATGATATATCTTTGCTTGAACATTGTAGACGTGCACACACATCGAACAATCGATCAATGAATCTTCCGACTTTTAGCAATTTAAAATTTTCTTCTGAATAATATTCAAATATTCCTCTTCTACGGGAGACAAAAATTGAAACACTCGACTATGCAGCTTTGGGAGACGAGGGCTGTCTAGCAAGGTCTTGAGGTCGAAGCCCGATCGCCTCAGACGGATTTACAACGATTTTGGACTTCATCCAAGATTGTGCTGTCGTGACTAGAAGTCGATTAACCCATCCACTCATTTCAAATTCACCACTGACATTCAAAGTCTGCGATTCCTGATTGATAAAGCAACCTCATCCAAAAATTTAATGTAAAAAAGAATATTGCGTAAAAAGAAAACGTAATTTGAACTACAGGGTGACCGTTTTAATAAAAACAAATTCCCGATTTGAAAACATTTTTTCTGGTCATTGAAATTTAAGAAATCAAACACTTTTGTGTATTTTGTATTTAATTGCACAATGATTTATACTTATAAAATGGAAGCTACTAACACTTTTCACATGAACAATTTAATTTTTAATTAAATGCAGTTAAACTGCCAAATTACAAATTATAGACTTTTAAAAAATGTAGAGTTCGAAGATTCAGATTCAGTTCCAAAAATATAAATCCATGTTGTCCTTCTCATTGATCTAAATTAAAGAATCAATCAATAAATTTAAAAATGTTCAAAATTATACCATTTTAAGCAACTTTAAATTCTAATTCCAGCTCAGAATTGGGGAAAAATTGAAAATTAATTTCTTAAATCCGGAATTTGTATTTTTTTTGAAAAATTCCCTGGTCAAATCCAGAATTTTAAGTCTTTACAAAAATTCTCCATGTCAAATGATTCTAAGAAATATGATTTTTATTAAAAATCGCTGTTCCAATTCATAGTTTAAATTTTTTCAAAAATACCTCGTTTCAGCAGAGAATAATAATTTTGTTTAAAAAATTCTATTTTCTATTGACAATTGTTATTCTCCTGGATAAATTTAAGTTCCAACTCAGAATTGATTGAAAATTGAAACTTTCTTGTTCAAATCCGGAATTTTATAACTTTTCGAAAATTTTCCGTTTCAACTAAGAATTAGATTTGTTTGTTAATATTCCCTGTCTCAATTTATACATTTTTCTTTAATCTCATTGCAATTTAGAATTAGAATTTTTTGTAAAATTCCCTGTTTCAATTCGTAATGTTGATTTTTTTTTAATATTCCATTGCAACTTAGAATTAGAATTCATTAAATTTAAAAATACCCTAGCCCAGCTTGGAATTTATTTGAATTTTGACATTCCCTGTTCCAAGAAAAATTATAATTATTTGGATAAATACCAGTTTCAATTCAAAATTAGAATTCTTTTGAAATATTTCCTGTCCCAAATCAGAATTTTGTTCCTTTTCGAAAATTTCCAGTACTAGCTCGGAATTTATTAAAACTTGAAAATTCCCGGTTCCAAGTCTGAATTATTTTTCAGGATAAATTACAGTTCCAACTATACATTTGTTAAAGATTGAGAATTCGCTATTCAAATAAAAAGTTAAAATTTTTTTTTAATACTTTTAAAATCCTTAAAATTCTTCGAAATTTTATTTCAAGATCTTGAAATATCTACATGTTGTTTAAAATTTTTTCAAATTTAAAAATATTATTAAAAGCTTTTCACGACTTCTAAATATCTTTTAAAATTATAAGAATTTCTAATAATTTTTCAACATAAAAAATCATTTTCACTTTCGCTAGCAATCTTAAGAAATGTTCAAATTAAATTTTTTTAATAGAATAATAAAATTGTAAAGCTCAAAGTTTATTTTTTTTTTTTAGTTTTGAATATTTAATTTATAATTAATGATTTTAAATAAAGAGTCAGATTTTTATAAATATTAAGTGATAATATTTTCTATGATTGCATTTTAATAAATAACGGCTTATTTTTTCCGGTAAAACATTCTCTACAACTCTACTGTTTCCAATTTTAAAAATAACTAAATAATTTGGAAATATAATTCTTCGTTTAAAAAAGTTTTTCTTACAAAAAAATTGTTTTAAGGATTTAAAGCCATTGAAGCCATAGCCGCCATTTATTAAAATGCAAACATTTTTCAAAAATTGGTAAAAAGCGATGATCATACAAAATTCAGTTGCAAAAAACATGATTAAAATTTAGATTTTTTGTTGTTGTAAATTTTAACATTTTTTATTTAAAAATATTGTTTTCTATTTGGAATTACATCAGTTATAATATTTTCATTCTTAAAATCATAGAAAAACTATTTGTCAATATCTGACTTTTGGCACGACAAGTACCTTAAAGTACAATTCAATTTTTTAAATCATTAATTTATATTAAAAGCTGATCAACTAAAAATGTTTTTTACCAAAAATCCTCGATTTTGAACGCTTCTAATTTTTTATTGTTTAAATCTTTCAAACTGCATTTTAAAACTCTTTCAATTCCAAATGTACGCCCATAAATCTAAAATGAAAATTTCCTAAAGCGAAAGATTTTCGAATTACACAGTCTAAACTGAATGATATTATAATTGAAAAAGATCACAATTTAACTAATAATTAAAAAACCTGGTTGAAATCAAAGTTGGGAGGATTCTTTTTTCTAAAAATTTGTAAAATCCCCATTCAAAAAATAAATTCTCGCCAGACAGAGGAAAAGGGAAAACCTCAGTTGTGCAGAACATCACTCAATCAAGATTCGTAATTCGTGACAAGGCGACTCTGGTACATAATTCATTAGTCTACATTTTTGGCGCACTGGCGTTAGAATATTACAACGAACTTCCGTTCTGCTTCAATGTATCCTATGCTAGTTTTTGTTGAATAATGACATAATTTCGATACATTTTTTTCTAATGTTTAACAAATTTTTTTCCGCAAGCAGTTATTTTTTGATAACTATAACTATTTTTTGATAACTAAACGTTAAAAAGTGGTAAATTTATTCTTTCTATACACTATACAGTCAGAAAAATGATTGTATGTGTTCTATTTTATTTCATTTTTTTTAGTTATCGAAAAAAACTGCTTGAGCAAATAAATATTTTGATAGAAAACTAAGATTCTTGTTTGAAAATTATTTTATTTTATTAAAAATTCGCGTTTTCTGGCAGAAAATTAACCTTATTACTTAAAAATTCATCTTTTTGATTAAAAATTAAAGTTCTCGCTTTTCGAATTACGCACGCTAAACTGAATGATATTATAATTGAAAAAGATCACAATTTAACTAATAATTAAAAAAACCCGGTTGAAATCAAAGTTGGGAGGATTCTTTTTTCTAAAAATTTGTAAAATCCCCGTTCAAAAAATAAATTCTCGCCAGACAGAGGAAAAGGGAAAACCCCAGTTGTGCAGAACATCACTCAATCAAGATTCGTAATTCGTGACAAGGCGACTCTGGTACATAATTCATTAGTCTACATTGTTGGCGCACTGGCGTTAGAATATTCCAATGAACTTCCGTTCTGCTTCAATGTAATTTAAGACTGTGTGGTGATTCCAATTGGTTTGTGACTTTGAAAACAGCAGGTTGGAAAACCGACAGGGGTTGAAAAACAAGGGGACAGAACTTGAAACTGAAGGAGGTATAAAAGAGAAAGAGAAAATGCTGGGGCTGAGGGAGGGAGGGAGGGAGTGAGTGAGTGAGTAGCCAGGCTTTAGGGTTATTTTTAACGTGCTGCAGCCTACAAGGCTTTCGATGTATGTATGCTCTGCGGGCTCCTTATCAAATTATGAACCGTCGTACACTGCTGCTCACGGTATGCTTTCCGCTCTCGTATCGAATTACGTATTCCACTACGTGCTCCGCTATACCTCAGTGGGCTCTGACGGGACAATAAGCGTCCCCGCGGTAATTCCAAATGAGAAATTCGACACCCGTAACGTGCACGACACCAATTTTTAATGTGGCGGTTCCTTTTCCTTGTGTACTAGAAATTAGTTTAAGGGAATAGGGTCAATGTTGACTCTCTATCATGTTTCCAGTCTCGAAATTCAACTATCTTCCGGGGTTTTAATCTATGGGGAGTAGGGTGGTCCAAAAATACAATGCAAAATTTTTATTAGTCTAGACTAGAGCCACCAAAAGTTTCCATTTCTGGAAAAAGAAAATCCGTAATTTTTCTTTTCTCGAAATTCTAATATTAACACGTGCCACCGGGTACTTCAAAATCGCATTTAAATTTCGAAAAACTGAACTCATTCTCTAGGGTTTCATCGAAAGGTGCCAAGTTTTTTAGTGATTTAGATGAGTTTTTACGAAATAAAACCATTCTAATCAATTTAATTTCCAACACACTCCCACCCTTCCAGCAGTGCCACAAATATGACCAAAAAATTTAAAAACTACATTTTTACGTATTATTGTTACTTTTGAGAAATTTTCTTCTTATTTTTCACGTAACTGAAGTTTGCAACGTTTATAAACAAAATAAATGTTTATTTTTTATTTTTTATATAAATTTCAAAGTCCCTAGGACCTGTCACCAGGTGCAAATAATCACAAAAAGAAATTTTGGAAATTTTATAATTTCGTTTATAAACGTTGCAAACTAGTCACATTATTTTTCATACAAATAATTACTAGTGGACAATTTGAATATCTGCCATGAATTTTAAAACAATGTTCAATTGTTTAAACAAATTTAAATTATTTAATTAATTATTTATTCCCCCGAAATTTTAAAATAAATCTTATTTTTTGATTGAAATGCAATATTTTGTCACTGGAGTACTAAATTTGTCTAAAACATTATGTAATTACTCAAACAGTGAATTATTGTTTGTTTTCCAAATTTCTAAAAATTGTGCCAGAGTATTCAAATTGGTATCCTATGCTACTTTTTGTTGAACAATGACATAATTTCGATACAATTTTTTCTAATTTTCAACAAATTTCTATTTGTTTAAACAAATTTGTTTGCTCAAGCAGTTATTTTTGATAACTAAACAAATGAAATAAAATAGTAGAAACATAATTGATTACGATTTTAAAAGAATGGTTGGAAAAGTAATTATTTAAACAAGTTACATTTCTTTAAACGTTAAAAAGTGGTAAATTTATTCTTTCTATACACTATACAGTCAGAAAAATAATCGTATGTGTTCTATTTTATTTCATTTTTTTAGTTACCGAAAAAAACTGCTTGAGCAAATAAATATTTTGGTAGAAAATTAAGATTCTTGCTTGAAAATTATTTTATGAAAAATTCGTGTTTTCTGGCAGAAAATTAACCTTATTACTTAAAAATTCGTGTTTTTGGTTAAAAATTAAAATTTGTTTGTTTGAAGATCTATATTTTTAGTTGAAAATTCATTTATTTGGTTGAAAAATGATCTTTTTCTAGTAGAAAATGTAACTATTTGGTTGAAAATTCATTTATTTTGTTGAAAATTCGTCCTTTTGGTGGAAAATTAATGTTCTTGCTTGAAAAGTAATTTATTTTATTAAAATCCGCGTTTTCTGTTTGAAAAATAACCTTTTTACTTTAAAATTCATCTTTTTTGATAAAAAATAAACTATTCGATAAAAAATTGGTTTTTGTTAAGGTCTATAATTTTAGTTGAATATTCATTTATTTGGTCTGAAATTGGTCTTTTCTTAATAGAAAATGTTGTTGGTTGAAAATTAATTTTTCAAATTGAATTTGTAATTAAAATTTCGTGATTGAAGAGTTTAACTTTTCTGTATTCCTTTTTTTCTGTTGAAATATAATCTTTTAGCTTCCAATTTAAATATTTTGTAAAAAGTTAGTCTCTTTAGGCAGAAAAAAAGCTTTTTCATTGAAAATAAATATTTTTTCTTAAAAAATCAACGAATTGGTTAAACATGCAATTTTTGTTATCAAAGACTCAGGGAATTATTTGAAACTTTATTTCTTTTATTGAAAATTCAATTATTTAGTTGAAAATACGCCTTTTTGGCAGTTAAATATTTTTCTTTGAAAATTTATCTATTTAGTGGAAAATTGAATTATTATATTGAAAACTCGTTCTTTTTGTTGTTGTTAAAAATGAATTTTATTGAGAAAATTTTACTATTCCATTTTTGTTAATAAACTATTTGGTTAAAAATTAATTTTTTCTGTGAAGATCTATAATTTCAGTTGAATATTCATTTATTTGGTTAAAAATTGATGCATTTTATTAAAAATCTGGCTTCTTAAGTACGAAACTCATTTTTTCGTTGAAAATTTCATTGATTTAGTTGGAGATTTCATTTCCTTGATTGGACTTTCAATTATTTAGTTGAAAAGTCGCCTTTCTCGCAGGAAATTATTTTTCTTGTTTGCAAATTTATCTGTTTGGTGGAAAATTTAACTATTACATTGAGAATTTGTTCTTTTTTATTTGAAAATTAATTTTCTTAAACTGAAATTTTTTTTAGTAGAAAATTTAACTATTATATTGAAAACTTTTTTTTTTGTTAAAAATTAATTTTTTTAACTGAAAATTTAACCATTCCATTTTTGGTTAAAAATTTCTTACGTAATATCTTCTAATCTTCTCGCCCAAAAAGAAAGAGTGGAAAAGATGAGTAAACACGACAGAAATGCACTTAAAAAAATTGATTATGCGGGTTAGGATCTTGGATTTAAAAATGTGGGTCAGCAATCTATAGATATGGAGCCGTAAAATCTAGATAATAAGATTTTATAACCCACGATTTAAAAAATCAACATTTGAATTGTATGGCTTAATAACGATAAATTGTTGTCCCAAATTTCAAAATCCAAGATCATAAACCATAGACAAAAAATTTTCTCACTATGAGGAGCCGAAATCTAAAGCCAGTGGCTATCACTTGCTTTTCATATCTCGAAATTAAATCTGTCATGCGTGCTCAAACTTTTAATCTTCAGTTTAGTTGAATACAATAGCCAGGAAATCACATTAGTCCTTGGACACATTTCCGATTGCAAAAATATATAATCACCTTCTTTTCGATTTGCAAAAAACTCATTTTTTCTAACACCAGGCTATCATGTGCGCGCGCTGACTTTTGTGTTCATTTGCATCATTAACCCAATTTTCAAATAATTATTTATTTGTTTTTCACTTCTGGAAATTTTAATTATAAACTTTTATTATGCAAATTATACCCAATATTCAATTATGTAACCTTCGAATAAATAATTAAGCTATGTTACCTAATTTTAAGAAACAAAATTTTAATCTTTATTAATTTTAATAATTTGAAAAAATTAATCATCTATTAATTAATTATTGATTTCACAATATGAGAAGCATTAAACTACAATTTCGATTAAATCATTCAAATATTTTTTACTTTGCATCTTATTTTTCAAATTTGAACTTTCATTTCTAAAAATGGAATTTATTAATGGCATTTTAAACTAATTCCAGAAATCATAAGTTTTTATAGAATCAATTAATAATTCGTTAATCAGTTCACAACATAGAAGGCATTAAACAATCTTTTTCACTGAAGCATTCTAATAATTTTTACATTACATTTTCTTTAAACTTGAAAATACATTTCTATATATTTAATTTATTAATAACCTTTAAAACTAATTTCAGCAAAATTGATTTATATTAACTTATAATTTTTTAAATATAATTTAAATGCTGATTTCACTTCATAAGCAACAGGAAAATTATATAATTGTAATAGAGTTATTTTAAGGAAAAAATAAACATTTATTGTAAAATTAATAGCTAATATTCAATTACATAATCTTAAACTAAATAATCAATTTATGTTGCTCAATTGAAAACGGCTTCAAATTAATCTTTATGTAACTCAA
>NC_046660.1:23946126-23958386 GCF_010883055.1 Belonocnema kinseyi
TACTATGGTACTTTGTATATTGTTTAAACCTGAACTTTAATTTCTGAACATTTTTATTGCTTTTGAAATAATTCCAGAAAATTTAAGTTTTAACAGAATTAACAAATAAATATTCAATCACTTTAAAACAAGAAAGCAATAAACAATTATTTTACATTCAAAATTCAAATAATTTAAAGCTTAAACAAATTTTTTTCATTGAAACATTCAAATAATTCTCACTTTACATATTTTTAAAAATTGAACTTTTCTTTTGTTTAAATTTAATGAATTATAAGCTTTTAACTATTTCTAGAAAATATAAATTTTAGCAGAATCGCTTTCTAATTAATTAATGAGTTCAGAATATAAAAATCATTCAATAATTATTTAAACTTAAGTATATGTACATATAATTTGAAAAATTGAATTCAGATGCTCATTTTACAATGTCACAAATATTAGCAAAAATTATTGTATTGTAGATATCTTGAACAAAAAAATAAATTTTTAATATCAAAATAATAGCCAATATTTATGTTACTTCATTGAAAACAAATTATATTCAGTTTTTTACAACAACAAAAATAATTCAAAAGTTAGTAAATCGGTTCATAACATAAAAAGTAGTTAAAAATTATTTCCATTCAAACATCAAAATAATTTGGACCTTATATTTTTTGAAAATTTTAAGTATTAGTAATCTTTTTAAATCATTCTATAAAAACTTTTTTTTTTAATATATACATGTATATATATTATATAAATCAAATCCCATTTTGAATAAAATAATCTCAAATTGAACAATAAATTTATGTTCTTAGTTAAACAATATTTAACTTCAATCTTAATGTACTTAAATATTGTGAATAAAGTTAATCAACTAATAATAATTAACCAGTCAATAACATAAAAAGCATTAAATGAATTATTTTCGTTGAATCATTCAAATAATTTTTATTTTACATATATTTTTTCCCTAATTTGCACTTTCCTTTCTGTTACTTGGATTTAGTAATCGACTAATAATTAATTAATCAGTTTACAAGATAAAAAATCATTAAAGAATTATTTTCACTAACAAATATAAATGACGTTTATTTTATATTTTACTTTAAACTCAAAATTTCATTTCTTAAAAAGTATATTTATTATTTCAGTTTACCTTTTAAACTAATTACAAGAAAAATTGAAATATATGTACAAGTAATGTTGAAAAAATGAATTCAGGTAATCACACATTTTACGTGTATTAAAAGAATTAATCACTCAAAAATAAATAAATTGTACTTTATAATATAGCACTGCGGTTGCGCTGCATGGAAAAAATTGTAAACAATATTGAATTACACAGTCTTAAATTCAACTCGTATCGAATAATTAATAATCTGCAGTCACAATCTGAAACACAAGACGTGTTATGAGCCCATTGAAGAAATGGAAACAAACTTTAGTTTTTACGCACAAAGGGCCCCTTGATTACCAATACTTAAAATACATAAATTGTAGTTTCTAATACAACAGTGAGGCTGCGCCTCGAACTTGGGCAGTTATGAAATTAATGAAGAATAGACTACAGAATAAAAGTAGAAAAAATGTAGTCAATTCCTACTATAGTACATTGCTACAACCATATAGTCGATTCCTACTATACTACATTGCTAGGACCATGTAGTCGATTCCTGCTATACTACATTGCTACGACCACGTATTCGATTCCTGCTATACTACATTGCTACAATCATGTATTCGATTCCTGCTATACTACGACCATATAGTCGATTCCTGCTATACTACATTGCTACGACCACGTATTCGATTCCTGCTATACTACATTGCTACAATAATATATTCGATTCCTGCTATACTACATTGCTATGACCATGTAACCGAATCCTACTTTACTACGACCGTATAGTCGATTCCTGCTATACCACATTGCTACGACCTTGTAGTCGATTCCTGCTATACTACATTGATACGACCATGTGGTCGACTCCTACTATACTACGACCATATTGTCGATTCCTGCTATACTACATTGCTACGACCATATACTCGATTCCTACTATACTACGACCATATAGTCGATTCCTGCTATACTACATTGATAGGACCATGTAGTCGATTCCTACTATACTACATGGCTACAACCATGTATTCGATTCCTGCTATACTACATTGCTACGAACATGTAGTCGATTCCTACTATACTACGACCATATAATGGATTCCTGCTTTACTACATTGCTACGACCATATACTCGATTCCTACTATACTACGACCATAAAGTCGATTTCTGCTATACTACATTGTTACGACCATGTAGTCGATTCCTACTATACTACGACCATAAAGTCGATTTCTGCTATACTACATTGTTACGACCATGTAGTCGATTCCTACTACACTACATTACTACCAAGATGGAGGTTACCTCTTTTCATAAAAAGGACTGTATGAGATCGGCCTCGAATTTAACCATTACCGAAAGTGGATTATGTAATCACGATTCGAGCCAAAAAAGGAACCTAGTTAATATCGTTTAATAAAAGTCATTTCGTATGCGAGATAGGGGAAGGAAAATTAAAAATTCTAATTTAACGACACATTCAAGTACCTATAATAATGCTCAACCTGATATAGCTCATAAAGAGTATCCTCTCTCCTCAGCTAACAATAAGAAAATACACACACAGATCGCGGGACACACACATGTACGGAATGTGTGTCGGTAAAAAAGACACGTTTTATGAATATTAATGACTTGCGGGTCAATCCAGAAGGCCCAACGAGTTCTCAACCTGCCCATCCTTATACGACCAATACATTTACATAAATTTGGCAAACAACGCGTCATGGATTTGTGAGTACTAAAATTCGTCACTTGGCTATAAGGTCCACAAACTCAAATTTACCCACACAGTCAAGTGGAGAGCCAACAGGTGTGGGTCAATGTGTGAAGGTCGCTCCCGATCGCATATTTTCCTTTTTTATTTAGATTCTCTCGTTTGCATGACGCATTTATTCATGTTCGCTATTTATAATATGAAACTTTATTTCTCTTTGCCAAGTTGTGTAAGTATTATCGCGCCTTACTCGCCCGACCGCAGACATTCAAAAATATACATTTTTATCGTCAAACAAACCAGTTGATTAACGCTCATATTTTCCTTTCAAATTATGAAGCTCTCTTTAAAAAATAAAGAGATGATTAATTTTCATTTTTTTTATGTAGACTTGTAAAGAAACTAATTCTATGTAACATGTTTTTAAATACAATTACGTAGTTGCTCACGCAAATTATATGATTTTGTTGACCAGAATATTATTCTTTAATTTAAAAATATTTTTAAATTTCGATTACTGATCTAATATTAGGAGAAACAAGAAAAAAAATCTTCCGTCAGTTCGGATTCGAACCAGGAACGTCAACATCCGAGGTGAGCCTCGATTAATGCTCCACTCATGGATTGTGGCGTTCGTGGTTCAAATCCGAACCGAGGCACATTTTTTCTTGTTTTTTTTTTATTTATTAGAGCATTAATATTTAAATATGTAGTTAAAATTTTAACAAAAAGATTAATTTTCAACCAAATCGTTGAATTTTAACGAAAATGAAACGGACTTTTAACAAAATAGTTTAATTTTAAACCAAATGGTCGAATTTTCAAACAAAAAAACTGAAACTTCAATCAAAATTCATGGAATTTCAAACTAAATATGGAATTTTTTAAGCAAAAAGACGAATTCTTTAGAAGACAGTTGAACTTTCAACCCGAAAAGTTGAACTTTCAACTAACAAGTACATTTTCACACAAGAAAGATGAATTTTCTACGAAAAAAAACATGCATTTTCAGCAAAATAACGGCATTTTTAACAATATAGTTGAATTTTTTAACAAAAAACATTAAACTTCAACCCAAAACAGTTGAATTACAGATTAAAAAATATGAATTTTTAACAAAATAGTGAAATTTTTAAACAAAAGGGATAAATTCTTAACGAAAAATGTAATAGCTGTTTCTAACAAAATTTTTTTTTAGGAAAAGTCGTATCTTCAACATAATAATTTCATTCTGAATTAAATAAGTAGAATTCTGAATTGAAAATAAATGTGTAGACTTTTCAAATAAAAAATTAACTTTCAATAAAAAAAAAGGTGTATTTTCAACAACAAAAATGATCTTTTAATCAAAAATAATTGCATTTTCAATTTAAGGGGACGAATTTTCAACAAAAAGAGGAATTTTCAACTGCAAAATATGACTGAGAAAAAAAAATTGTTCAATTGTTAAGAAAATAATTAAATTTTGAACCAAAAGATACCATTTTTAACAAAAAAAAAAAAAAGATGAATTCCTGATATGAAAATTAAAAGTAGATTTTTGAACCGAAAAGAATGCAAAATCAATTCTAAACAAAAACAGGAAAAGGGAAAAGACAGGAAAATACCCTGCGATAAATAGAAATTTTAATCATATATTGACTAAAAAATAATACTTCAAATAAATATTAAAATTTATTTTTATAACTATCAAAATATTTTGCTCAAAAAATAATAAGTGACAAACAGCTGCTTAAAAATAATATTTATGATAAATAAAAATTTGAAATTTTTTTGTAGTGATTCGCACACTTAAAAAAAGCTTGCGTAAGAATTCGTTTCGACCCCCCCCCCCCCCCCCCCCCCCCCCCCCCCCCCCCGTGTAAGACAGAATAGAAAATTCCCAGCCCTAACAAAAAATTCACGTAATTTATGCTCGGCCCCTAATGACACATTCAATTAAGATTCATTGGAAAAGTGCCATATAAAAATATTTGGTGGATTAATATTGCCCTCTCGCCTTTAAGGTATCCTTCGGCTCGGTCTCGTGCGGTGGGATATAAGTTCAGGGTCATCCTTTGATCTCACCTCTTTCTATCACTATTGCGTATTGCGAAAAGGTAAACAAGCGGCTTTTATTCTTATTTTCTAATAAAAATTGCTTTCATAATCTTAGTTTTTTAAGAGCATTACGGAAAATCAAAAAAATTAAATATTAATGAACAAATTTCGCACCGCTGGACAAGCCGATGGAAAATTAAAAAAATTTTAATTAAAAATTTTTTTTAATAGAAAGAAATTGAAACTTAAAAACAGATATATTTCCTTAGTTTAAAGAGCATCAAAAATAAAAACATTTTTGGTAACTTTAGGCAAAAACAATCAAAGCTTCATTTTTTCAAATATATTTCAAACAAAAAATTTTGTTCGTACTTTTTCGCCGCACATACTTGTTTTTAAGTTTCAAACAGTTTATTCTCTTTTTTTTTACAGATCCGTAAAAATAAAATAATAAATTGAAACTTAAAAATAGATTTGTGTTTTTCTAAGTTTAAAGAGCATCAAAAAATAAAAACATTTTTTGATAACTTTCGGTACAAAATTAATAAAATTGCATTTCTTTAAAATATATTTCGAAGAAAAAAAAATTAATTCTTCGTTGTTCTTCGCCCAAGGTTTCCTTCCATAAACTTTACCCCAAAAAATATAAACCCCATTTTTTCCATAGACAAAATTGTAAAATTCTTAAACGACTTGCCCAACGGTGAGAAATTTTTAAAAATTAAAAAAAAATGTTTAATCGTTTTTTTGTATTGCTACAGAGAAACTTTTCAGTGCTATTACCAAGGAATCTAATAATTTTGAGTTTTTTCGGCCCACCCTATAGATCCGCACTCAATATTATTTTTAGCACTTTTTCTTTTTAGCTCGCGGAACAGGCATTTCATAAAATGAGAAGTTACGCAACAGGCGGATAGGGAAGAAGTAGAAGAGGATTCTAAATCCACAATATACAGCGAGTCGCTAGGAACCTGTTTTTCTACTCACCTCAAAATAACCAACACGCCTATTTCTGTATTAAAAATATTTTTGCACAGACTCAACATTCTATCCCAAGATTCCTGATCGGCGAATTTAAAATCGCAGGAAATTTTTTTGTTATTATTAAAAAAAAAAAACCGCCGCTCGCTATAAACCCGATCGCTAGTAATCGGTACCTTGCTTGAAATATGAGGATGTTTATCAAATTTGTTTGCATTTTAATCTGACTTCAGATTCAGTCTAATTGGCTCCCATCGACCTAAACCTGATTAATAACATTTTTTTCTTTCTTAAAACTACAGGGCTCCCACAAACTAAGTAGTTGAAAAAATGAGAAAAAAAAGTCACTAATTTAAGCTAAAAAGGGACCAAAAATGGCCAGAAATCAGAAAATTATAATTCAAAATAATTTTAATATTAAACTAAGATTGAAATAAAGTCTTTTAAATGTAATTAATGTAGATATAACATTTAAAATTCAATGTGAAAAGGCTTTAAATTCCAAAGCTTTTAAATAAAATTATTGTAATTTAAATGAAAACAGATTGAAATAAAATGTAGGTTATATTTTCAGTAAAAACCATTAATTTCAACAACAAACATTTTTCGAAATAGTTAAATTCTCATACAAAGACATGAATTTTCAACAAAATAGATTATTTTTTCAACATAAAATTTTCATTTTTAACCAAGGTAAATCTTCTATTAAAAAAAGACGATTTTTCAAGTTAAATTTTCACATAAAAAGAATAATTTTTAACAAAAAAAAAAGCGAATTTTCAACGAAACAGTTGCATTTTTAACATAAAAATATGACACTTCGCAAAAAAATACAAGAACTTTTAAAACCGTTTAAACGTTTAAAAACAAAAAGAAAAGATTGATTTTCTACCAAAGGAGATCAATTTCTTAACGAAAAAGTTTTTAAAATAGAAATTCGACTTTTTTCGAAAATTTTTACTTTTCATAAAAAAAAATTAATTTTCAACAAAAATGTAATGTAATGATTAATTTTACCATCAAAAAATTAATTTTCGAGCTCAAAAGTTCAGCAAATTTATAAAATATTTGATTTTTCTGTATAAAAAAAAAATGTTCACCAAAAAGGTTAATTTTTACTAAAAAAAAAAGTTCAACCCCATCAAAAAAGTTCAGTTTCTAGTAAGAAAGACGAATTATCAATTAAAAGCTTAATTTTCAATGAAAAAAATTAATTTTCAATTAAACAGTTGCACTTGAACAAAAAAAGTTAATTTTCAACCAAGCAAGCTAAATTTTCGATCAAGCTAGCTAAATTTTCAACTAATTTTTAACAAAAAAGTAAGTTTTTAAGCTAAAATTCAAAATTGTAGAAAATATTTTACTTTTAATTCCAAAAAAGAACAATATCGCCTAAAAAGTCAATTTTTGCTAAAAAAAAAATTAATTTTCAAGCAAATAGCTGGATTTACAACAACAGAATGTTACTAAATAGTTTTACTTTTTATCGACGAGAAATGACGAATTTTCAACAGAAAAGTAGATTTTTTAAGAAAAAATTTAAATTTAAAAAATAATAAATTTAAAAAAAATCCATACAAAAAGATTAATACTAAACAAATCAGTTTAATTTTTAACAAAAGAGACCAATTTTTGAAAAGAAATTTGCATATTCAAACAAAAAGTTAATTTTAAACTAAGAAATATGACTTTTCTAACAAAGAAAGTCAATTTTCGATTAAAAAAGGGACGAATGTTTAACCAAGCAGGTAAATTTGTAACCAACAAGTTACATTTTCAACCAACCAGTTTGAATTTCAAACCAGAAAAAAGGACATTTTTTAGAAGACAGTTAAATTTTCAACAAAAAGGTTAATTTTCAAGAAGAAAAAGGGACTTTTATACCAAAAAAATATGAATTTTCGATCCAAAAATGTAACTATCTAACAAAACAGTTAAAATTTTAACCAAACAGATGAATTTCGAAGCAAAAAAAAAAGGTATTTTTTTAGAAGAAAGTTGAATTTTCAACAAAAAAGTTCATTTTCAATAAAGCAAAGTGACTTTTCGAGCAAAGAAATTTGGGCTCTTAACAAAATAATTAAATGTTCAACCAAATAGTTTAAATTTTACTGAAAAAAAGGTGAACTTTAAACCAAAAATATAATAGTAGACTTTTCAATCAATAATAATTTTTATACAAACATAATTTTATTTCCTTATTATTTACTATTATTAATTTGGCGTTTAAACAAATAACAAGAAAAATGGATAGTTTCTAGAAAATAGAGACAAGAAGAAAAATTCTTTCAAGAGAGGAATTTTCATAAGACAGATTACCATATATTGCATCCATAGATTAATTAATTTTTATTATCATTTTATTTGTTAATAAATCAAAAATTAAGATGAATTAAAGTGTACTAAAATCGCCTTTTTCTTTACGAAAGATACTTTTTCTTTAAAAAAGTGACGAATTCCGATTTTTAATATAATTTTTCGGAAGGTTTGGCTAAATGAAAAAGCAAAGATATTTTAGTGTTCTATTGAAAAGATTCAAGTATAATGTTTCGCATATGAAATTCTCATCTTTTTTTGCATTCATCGTGAAATTCGTAACCGAGTAATGTTTGTGATTTAATTCATACCAAGTGTTATTAACCACTCTCTAAATATAGAACTCTGAACTTTTTTTAACTGATGACTTAATCACTCGTCAAATGTTTGTTCTGCTGATATGAATTGAGCACAAACCCTTTTCCTTAAAAAAAAAAAACCTCATTCAGAATGTTTAGATTAGATAAAGCCAACTTTAGAAAACATTCTTTAATTACGATTTCTCTACATTTAATTCGTTTATTTTTTTCAAGCTGAGACGCATTCTAAAGCCACTTGGGATCCAATTTTCCTTACGTAAGCATGATCTCAACTGACACTCCTAGATACCACATCTATTATCATTACTAGGTAAGCTTACGATTCAACCTTCTCCCACTTACAAGGAATGTTTCCACTGTCCACATTATATTAGGTCAAGCTGTCAGTAATTTTTTTATTTTTTTTCACTACAAAAGAATTTGCTCTTAAAGAGTCTCTCTTATTCACTTGTCATTCAATGATCACTGATCAATCATTTAATTTTTCAATCAAATATTCGAATCCAAGATGGTATTTTATACACTAGACTTTTGTCTTTAATATTCTTTTTTCGGATTCAAAGCCAGAGGCGAGATACCATAAACACATTGAGAACTTTCCAAGCTGTTTTCTACTTTAAACTTTATTTCTTACTTCCAAACACAGTTCTTCAGAATTCAATCCCGGATCTCCTTTAAAGTCCTCAGACTTCTGCCATAAAATGCAATGAAAAACTGGTTAGCTTTTCCGCCGCAAAAACTTCTCAAGCTGTCAATGCTGAATAGGAAGTAGCAACTTGATTCTTCGAAAGTTCATTCGCATTATTAACTTTTTTTCTTATCCATTTTTCCAGATAACATTATCAAATCCCAAAATCCTCTCAAAACAGGGGGAATAGGGTAATTTTACATGAAAATAGGGGAATAACTCTTGTTAATAAAATTAATTTATGGGTGCTATATTATATTCAATATTAAACGCCTTAAAGTTTTAAAATTTCAGGTAAAAACACATTAATTTTTCACCAAGAAAGAATAATTTTTTATCAAGAGAGATGAATTTTCAAGATAAATTCAAACCTGAAAAGACAAATTCTGGAAAGCAAAGTCAATTTTCAATCAAGAGAAAATTGTCAAAAATCAAACAAAAATTCATTTCAGACCAAACAGATGTATTTACAACCAAATTGTTACATTTTCAAGGAAAAAGACAAATTTTCACTTCAAAAATTATTAAAAAAAAAAAAAACGAATTTTAAACAAAACAGTCAAACTGTTGACTATATAAGATTACTTAATAATAAAATGGCTGAATTTTCAAAAAAATAATACAATTTTTAACAACATAATGCAATTTTCAACAAAATAGTTTAATTTTTCACCAAATAGTAGAATCTTCTACTAAAAAGATAAATTTTTAGCCAAACAGTTGAATTTTTGAATAAGAAAGATAATATTTCAACCAAAACATAATAATAGTTAAATTTTTAACTTCCTTCAAATTTTAATGAAAGAAAACTATTTCTCAATGAACAAATTAATATTTGATATTTCAAAATGATTTTAATTTTAAACATGAGAAGAATTTTCAACAAGAGTGGAATTTTCAACCTAGAAAGATTTTTAAATCAAAGAAGAACAAATATTTATAAAAAATTATCGAATTTTCAAGCAAAAAAGGCGAACTGTCTACAAAACAGAAAATATAAATTATCAATCAAAAAGCAAATTTTCAACGAAATATTTGAATTTTCTACCTAAATAATAGAATTTCTAATCCGAAACGAAAAGCAGAAATTTTCAGAAAAATGTAGTATTTGATATTTTAACCAAAAAATAATTAAAATGTGAAATTGAAGCCCAGTTTAAATCAAACAAGACAATTGTGTTTTTAACAAAATAATATTGAATTCTCAAACAAAACAGATGAATTTTCCAATAAAGACGATTTTTAAATAAAGGTAAATTTTCAACCTAGAAAAATTTTGTAATCAAAAGAGAAACACATTTCAACGAAATTATTGATTCTTTAAAACAAAAATGAGATTCGTTTTCAAAACGGTTGAATTTTCAACCTGAAAATAGTTGAATTTTTAGTTCAAAAAATACATTTTCAATCCAACAAATAAGAACTTTGAAGAAAATAATTAAATATTTAACAAATAAAATAATTTTTTAACCAAAATGTAGTTCAGCCTTCAAACAAGTATTTGAATTTAATTGCAACAAAAAAAAATTAATTCTCAATGAAAAAATAAATATGGAATTGAATTTTGCACTAAAAGCGATCAATTTTCAACTAATAATTGATAGTTAATTTTTATGTTAAAAAAATTTATTTTATAGCCACAAAAAAAAATTCTCAACAAAAAATATTTTATTTATATTCTATTAGAGCGAAACAAAAAAATCAAAATGCATTCGTTACATGATGACATGTTTTTTGAGGTAACAATAGCAGGATTTTATTTTTTTATTATTTAAGTTTATGCAGCACTTGCAAGCCAAAAAACTGATTTTCGCTAAAAAAAAGCATCAGCTAATTTGTTATTGTAAAATCAATCATTCTTTTTTTTTTAATCTACCATTGATACTTTTGATGGACTTCAAAAATAACAAGTTTCAGGAAAACGCTTTAATTTTGCACACTAAAAAATGCACAATAAGACTCGATAATTCTTTTATACTCAAATACTCATAAATAACTCCATCAATTTTCCTCCGAGACTTAAAAAAAAAATTTTTTTAATGCAAAAAAAAGTTTAAATATCTTCCCCCTCACCCCTTAATTCACATCGCATTTTGGCAAATAACAAGAAAAACTGGGCAATTTCCTTAAAACCAAGGGGCTACAAAAGTATTATTAAAAAAAGGCGGAGGGGCGGGATTTGGACGTTTTCCAAAGGTACTAAATTTTTCTCTTCCGAAGCTGCTTGCAAATGCAACAAACAAAGTTGTAAAATACGTTTTTCCCCATCGGATAAATCTCTTTTTTTGAAAGTCACATTTGAATCTAAAATTGACATGTTTACCGCGCAACCTTTGCCGAATCTATACTGTCACATGTGTCATCCCCGTCGGATGAAGCATCGCGTTATTTTTGGGGATCGAATTTATTCAACGAGTTTCTTTTTTCCACCCCACCTCAACCCCAGGACAGCAATGGACGTTTTTTCATAGTCGCAATGCGACCTATAAATTCTCGTCTTGCCTGTCGTTGTGCCAAGGGGTTGTTTCGACCCCATGCGTAACTAAGAAACGGTTCACGGTCGCCCAACGTGGTGTTTTAACCAGAAATAAATTGTGCCGAAATACTTTGGGCTCTTAGCAAGAGGATTCGCAATGTCTTTTCACTGTAATCCGTTCCCTCACCTTTTGCCGACTGCCATTTCACTCGATCGCTATGTAATTGCTTACAAGAGAGCCAAACTTCTACGGCGCTCTAAATTTCACCCCACCCCACCCCCCCTCCCCTCCCCCACCGCCTGCTGCCCTGCGCTCTTTTGCTTCTAAAAGTTTCCCTCCTGTGCGATTCGTCATCTTGGCTGTCAAGCGGAACCAGCCATTGATACTTTATTTTATTATCATCATAAATGATGAAGAGTATCAGTGGAGAGAGTAAACGCCTAAAACCAAAGACCTTGGACACTAATGGACTTTGCACTAATTTATTTTTTATACTGATGAGCATTACATGCTCACTTTCTGAAACTCTTCCCCTGGGGTGATTACTAGATTGATCCGCGACCTGAATCGCAAAATTTAAGGGTTTTCATAAAATTAAGCTCTTAATGG
>NC_046660.1:23958396-23974624 GCF_010883055.1 Belonocnema kinseyi
GTTCCCCGAAGAAAACAAAGCTGTCAAGGGCGGAAGTGGAAGATACGTTACGAATTTTTGTACGTTTCCTGGTGATCAAAATTAAACAAAGTCTTAAAATTTTGCGAAAGGTGAATTGCCTCGCAATGGTACAATTCAGGAATAACTTAATCACTCAAATCACTCTTTCCCCATAATCCCCTCTTGTTTTAATTTTTTCGAAAATTCTTCTCTTTCCCCTGTTATCAAGAAATTTCTCGTGTCTTACTTTTTTTTCGCTCAAATGAAAACCACCAACCAGTCTATTTTTTTTTTTTTTTAATTTTTGGACGTAAAGTCTACGATTATATTTTTCGTTCGGAATTCATCCAGTTTAGTTAAAAATGCTAAAATTGGGTTGAGTATTTAATTATTTTATCGAAAATGTAATTATTAGGTTAAAGTCATATTTTTTGAATCAAAAATTCAACTACTTGGTTAAAAGTTGAAGCACTTTTGTTAAAAATTAATTTTTTAGTTGAAGATTCATCATTTTATTTGAAAATTCAACCATTTAATTAAAAACTTAACTCTTTTAATGAAAATTAGTTTTCTTATGGTTAAAGACGAACTTTTTTAAACTGAAAATTCAGCTATTCCACATTTGGTTCGAAATTAACCCTTTTAATTGTAAATTGATCTTTTTTAGATGAAACTTCAACTGTATTTGGCTAAAAATTCTTATTTTTTGTTGCTGCGAAAAATGCAACTGTTCGGTCGAAAATTAATATGTTTTGATTGAAGACTCGACTATTTTGTTGAAAATTCGTCTTTTTTTATTAAAAAAAAAACCACAAATAATTTAATTAATTTCAAAAATACTTTCTTAAATTCATTTTTTTTTTTATTTGAAAAGTTCATCATTTTAGTAGAAAATTCATATTTTCAGGTTGAAAATTCAACTGTTTTGCAGAAAATTCATCCTTTCGGATTAAAAATTCAACAATTGGATATAGAATGTAACTTTTTGCTCAGAAAGTTCATATTTTTTCTTAAAAATTCGACCGCTGGGTTAAAAATTAAACTAATCTTGTAAAATTTTAACTATGTATTTGATAGATACAACTAAATCACTTACATTTCATTTTTTGTTTTTTAGATTAATTAATTGTCTTTTTGGCTTAAAAATTCAACAATTCTTTTTTAAATTTATGTATGTCTTAAAAGTTCGTCTTTTTGGTAGAACAATAATCTTCTTGGCAGAAAATTAATATTTTTTCTTTCTTAAAAATTTAAGTTTCGTTAAAAAAGTATATTTTTTCGTTGAAAGTTCAATTATATGGTGAAAAATTAACTTTTTGGTAAAAAAATCATTTATTTTGTTGAAAACTTATAGTTTGTGGTAGAAAATTTCAACTATTTTGCAGAAAATTAATATTTTTGGTTAACAATTTAACTATTTGTATAAGAATTAATCTATTTTTTTGAAAATGTAACTATTGGTAACAATAATCTTTTTTGTTAAAAAATCATATTTAAGATTTTTAAATTAAATTGTGTAGAAAAATCGTCTTTATGGGTTTAAAATTTAACAATTTGGTAGGAAATTAAACTATTTGATTGGAAATTCAACTATTTAATTAAGGTTTTAACTGTTTATTATTTCTTTGAAAATGCAACTATTATGTGAAAAATTAACTAGTTGTTCAAAAATCACATTTTGGGGTTTGAGACTCAACTGTTCTGTAGAAAGTTTGTCTTTTTGGCTTTCAAATTCAACCGTTTTGTTTAAAATTCATATACTTCATTAAAAATTTGTTCATTTTTTGTTGTATAAGATTAATTTTTTGAACTTCAAATTTTAAAATTCTATTTCTGCATTAAAACTTATTTTTTTTAGTTCAAATGCAACCATTTTGGTTAAAAATTCATCCTTCTTGATTGAATATTAACTTTCGTATTGCAATTTTATCATTTTGGGTTTAAAAGTCAATTTTTTCTAAAAAATTCGACCTTGTACCTTGAAAATATTTTGTTGAAAATTTTTCTTTTTGTACAAAACAAAAATATTTTATAATAAAAACAATTATCTTTCTTGGTTCAAAATTAACCGAAAAAAATAATATTAAACTTGATAATCAGTTGCCCATATAAAATAAAATATTATTATAAAAGAAAAAAGACTATTAAATACTTTTTTATTAGCAACAATTAAAATTGACTATTTTCGAAAATTTTAAAATACGTGATGCATTCGGGCACAAAAGCATCCAAATTCCGTGTTTCAAATTTCGCGAATTTTAATTTTTCAGAATATTTCTCTTCCTGTAATTATTTTTTCATCGCTCTTCTACACTCGGGATTTTCCAAAATTCGCCAAAACTATATCATCAATTTTCAAATAATCTAATTAATTTAAAAACACCTTCAAAAATGTTCCGGGTCCAATTGCGTTTCTGTCGGATTAAAATAAAAAAATAAAGACCCAGAGTGGAAGGAAAAAATCAAAAGTTAAAAAAATTGCAATCATCATGAATAATGATATTGAGATGGCGAACTTGAGAGCCCACCGATTCCCACGTGAATGGGTAGAGAGACGCACATAATCGGCCTTAGTGTATTGCGGTGTGTGCTCATACGACGCAACTGACCTTGAAGGATTGCAAGAGCGCCTCGTGGCCCTGAAGAGCTGGTTGGTGGTCACGGTCAAGGCTAAGAGACGCGGGACCCTTTTGCAAACCGGTGATCCGCCATCCCATGGCAACAACTCAGCTTCGAACCACCTAAAACTCCCCCTATAGTCGCCTGCCTGCAGCTTGCATTTCGTATTTCGCGAGTTTAAGTAAGTGCACGTGCACCCGGCTGCGCTGCCTCAGAACGGGCTCTGCACGACGCGACGTACTACTTGTGCGAAGCGAGAGCTTCTTCTTCTTCTTCTTCTGCTTCTTCTTCTTCTTCTTCGCGAATCTTGCTTGGGCCCACATAACAAAAAACCCTATGTGTAGTCGCTTTGGCTTTATTTTTATTCCCGACTTGGAATCCGGTTTCGGCTTTAAAAATCGAAGCAAGGTCGACTAGTTGTCTCCCCTCGCGAATCTGATGTCCAACCCCCCTTGTTGGAATCAAGAAGGAAGCAGGGCAGAACCACCGCACCGCGATAAAAATTGAAAAATGGATCATCTCTCTATCATGTTAAAATAGTTCGCGCATTACAGCTCGTCCGGAAGTGATCATCATTTTTTATACTTGTCAGCTCTTCCCCTATTTTAGAGTTTAGAGATAGAAAGACTCAATGAGAACGATACGATTCTTCGGGATAGAGTTGTTTACGATCTTGTTTTTTTATTCCCCCTCTTCAACAGAGTATCAGTAATATTATAAATTGAGTCTCTTGAACAGTTTTTTTCTCCGAAAGTTCTCTAGAAATCTGTTGAAATATCTAGAAATCTTTTCAATGTCATTGATGAAATGATAACTAAATCCAGGTCTTTTCTAAATAAAAGATTATTATTTTATATAATTTGAGGAATACAAATTAATTGGAAAAATGTTCGACATGAATATTTTTGAACAGCCAGAATAAAAGGGACTGTTTCACTGTTTGTACAATCTTCTTGAATGTTTAATCTATGACTCTATGTCGCCTACTTTAATATTCGTGCCTTTTTAAAATCCTTTACATTTTTCTTGCATTCTAAGACATTCTTTGTAACTCCTTAAAACTGCTGAATTTTTTCCAATTCGATTAATAAATTTTAAGTAATTGATTATTAAATTATTTATAATAATATAAATTTTATTGATACAAGGTTTAGCAATAAAATTGTTATTTTTTAGATTTAAAAAATGTTTAAACAAGAAAAAATTGTTTTGAAACCCAAAATTTTAGAAGGAAAATGAACACACCTTCGTTAAATTTCCTACCAACACTTTTCAACTAAACAGTATTAAATTAAATACAGTTAATCTGCCAAATTAAAAGTTCTAAAACTTTTATAAATTGTAGACTGTAAGAATTCAGATTCAGTTTAAAAAATATAAATCAACGTGATCATTTTCAATGCTCTAATTTGAAGAATCAATCAATAAATTTAAATAAAATAATTAAATTATATCATTTTAAGTAATTTTAAGCAAGAGAAATTGAAAATTGAACAATTATATTTATTTAATAAACTGAAAACTCCTTAAATCAAAAGTTAAATTTTTTCGTCTTAAATAGTTTAAATATCCTTAGAAGGCTTCAAAATTTTTAATTCAAAATCTTCAAACATCTACCCATGTTTTTAAACTTTGAATTATTTTTGAAAAATGTATTCAGAACTTCTTAACACAATTTTAAATAATTCGAATTCTTTCTAAAATGTTTTTAATTTTTTTTAAGACTGCCAAATTAAACAAATTTCCTTAAAATCTTACGATCATTTAAAAAAAAAATAATTTGGTAAATTTTTCTTAATCTTTTTAAATATGCTTTTTAAATTAATTTTTCAAAATAAAAAAAATCAATTTTCTAAGGAAATGTTCTTTATTTTGATCGTAGAAATTTCACTTAAATTATTTCAAATTTTAAATTAATTTTGGATTTTTTAAAAACTTCGAAATACCTCTTCAACTTCTTCGTATTTTTTTCTAAGAATAATAAGGGTTCTATTGTCATTTAGAAATAAAAATGAAAAAATTTGACTCACAAATTGTTTTTTTTTTAAATAGAACAATTAAAATTATAACGTTCAAAGTTTAGTTTTTTCGTTTAGGTTTGAATATTTAATTTATAATGGCTACTTTTAAATAACAAATAATAAAATTAAAATTAAATGGTGTAAAATCGAATATTTAAAACTGTAATAATATTTGAAATTAAATAAGAGCCTTTAATCATGATATTATTTTGAAGTTATTTAAAAATTTTAAATAGTTTATAAAGTTTCCATCGGGCATTAAAATTTGTTTAATTAATCAGACTTTCCAATCTAATCAGTTTAATTTTTCTCGTTAAAATCTGAAAATTTGAAAATCAATTATTATTTACTTTTTAAAACTTAAAATAAAGTTCAATTTCAAAAATAATTAATTTATTTATATTCACAGTTGACCAACTAATAATGTTTTTATCCAAAATCTTTGATTTCAAACGCTTGTAATTTGTATTTGTTTAATTCTTTGAAACTGGATTTAAAAAATCCTTTTATTAAAAATGTACGCTTGAAAATTAAAATCTAAAACGGACAATTTTTAAAGTGAATGATTTTTGAATTATGCATTCTAAACCGAATGATATCATAATTGAAAAAATAGCAATTTCACTAATTATTTCAGAAACGGTTGAACTATAAGTTGGACAAATTTTGTTTCTAAATTTTTTTTTAAATTCTCGGCCAAAAAAATAAATTCGTGGTTAATCACGGATTTTCCCGGTCTCATAAAATTCCTTGTCGTTTTCCCAGTCTAGCTGCCACCCTTAGTACGAAAATCCTTTGGAATCTCATGAAATTCCCCGGAATCTTCTCAAGATTCTTTTAGAATTTCCGAAAATCCCCTCAATTCTTTTATAACTTTTTAAGATCCCTAGAAAGTTTTGAAAACCAACATTTCCATAGAATAATGTAAAATATCCTAAAACTTTAAAAAATAAATAAATAAATAGTAGCATTATTTTCTTTTTCAAAATAGTATCAAAATAGCTGCTGTTTTGATAAATCCTTTCTTGTGAAATGTCTCGAAATTTCATTAGAAAAACTAAACGTCATCTTTTTGTTGAGATTCAATAAAATTTGATATAATAAGGGCGGGAAGGAATTTGATCGAGAACAAGGGAAAAAACTCGTTCTTTTCGGAAATTTGCAACGTTATTAAATTACCACCGACCCTTCGCTACAAGATCTGGAAAGAAATTAAATTCCAAAGCGAATTCTCTTCTGGCCCTTATATCCTCTTATGGAAGTGGAGCTAAAGTGAAGGAGGAAATATCTGATCATCAGAGTTATGCTTATGGAATGATAACCTTGAACCTGAAAATTCGTTCCACATAAACATGTCCTTCAAATGAAAAATAGAAAAAAAAAAAAAAACATTTTGTATTCAAAACTCCAACTATGCTAATGATCATAAGCTTGACCTTGAAACGCTAATCTGCTCTTCGCATAATGAAGACATGCTTAACAAAAGAGTGACTATTATGCTCGCTTTGATCATCATGATCAAAAATCAAAAGAGAACGAAATTTGAATTTCTAAGAATCCAGTGACAGGGGTGCGCGCCTTAATCTTCCTAGGTTTAGGAACGTGAAACGTGTGTTTCGATCTCACATGTAATTCTGATTGGATCCGCTGGAGCGTATAGAACAGATCTTGCTGGATAGAAGGAGTGTACGACAAACATAAATAGGACAGGTTTTTCCGAGGCGGGATCTAAATATAGAATAAAGAGTGTCGTCTGCTATGGGTGGGGCAAATCCAGCATAACCCCACGCTGCGGTTGCCATTCTCAAATCTCTTACTTTGCCCACGGTTTAGCACAGTCTACACTCTACTACTAACTACTTCCAGCGACCTAAGCACCTTCAAGGTACGCAACTTACTATACGTTCATTCATTCGTGCGTGAACGCTCAACGCCGAAGAAGACGTAGCGTAAACGTAAAGATTCTGAACAAATGCGAAACCCAGGCGCCATCGGACGACGTGAATTACACCGGAAGTTCGCAAAGCACAGATAAAACGTTTTACAGATAAAAAAAAACGTTTTACCAACTCTTGGTTAGAAAACTACAATTGCCACTAATTTTTTAACATTACTCAATTTTATTTCGAAATAAATTCCGAGTGTTTATCCAAAGGATGATTTTTATTTACGAGTCATTCCCTACTTTTCTGATGGGTCAGTTCTTCATTTTCTTAGTCTGCGAATTACACTTCCTGTTTCAACTCAAAATTATACATTTTCTTGAAAAAGCACTGTTCCGAATCAAAATTATACTTTTTTGAGCTTATCGAATGAATGATTTGAAATTCCCAATCAAGTAAAAAGAGTTCAAAAGATTTCAAACACGTTTTAAAGATTTATAAAGATCATAAAATATTTTAAAGATTTCTGATTTGAAACAAGCAATTTTGGAAAAGAATTACAATTCTGTTGTAATATCATATAATTTTTGACCATAATAATTACAATTATAATTTGCAACGTAGATTTTCGTTAAAGAATTATCATTCTTAATTTAAACATATATTTTTTAATTTCCTTCTTCTAAATGAGAATGAAAATTATTTTCAAAAATTTTCATTTCATGTAAAAAATTCTCCCTTGAAAGTCAAATAATAATTCTTCACGGAAATTACATGTCCCAAAATCTAAATTATAACTCATTCTCGCAAATTTTTATTTGCAATGAAAAAGAATTTTTATATCCAAACAAATTTTGATTTGGAACAGGAAATTCTTTTTGTAAATTCCATTTTTATGAATTAGCATTAAAATTATTGCCCAAAATGTCCGCACTATGTCCAAAAAAAACATAAGAAGAAAAAAAAATATTTCTATACGAAATTTCTGTCTCAAAGTAACAATTATAGTTCTTTGCGGACATTTTTTTTACTTAATTTATTTATTCACTGTCCTATATAAGAATTCTATATAAGAGTTCTATATAAGAAGTTCTATATAAAAATTATATTATTTTAGAAACAAAATGATAAAAACTTACATATATTCTTTTAGAAAATTCCCTCTGCCAAACTCAAAATTATTTTCTAAAATCATTTTCAATTACACCAGGGTTTACATAATTTTGATTTCCAAATTCCAGGTCTTTTCTAGCTTTTTTTAAAAGAGAATTTAACAACAAAAAATCAAACCTTATCTGTCATCCCTATTCTGGAAGAATTTAGAAACTTTTAAGACTAATTCCAATAAAGGATTTCTAATTTGCACTATTTTCAAAACATACAATTTCCAAATAAATTTGTTTTCTTATTTAAAAAGTACGAATGATATTTTTTAGTATTGCTTATTCTTCAAACCATTTAGAATTAAATACTATTAAATTTTGAACTCCTTTATTTTTAAATGTTTAATTATAAAATTCTTTAATTTTTAACGCTTCAAATCAAATTTCTGATTTTAAAGCTAATTTCAAAACCCTCTCAATTTGACACATAAAATTAAATTTTGCACGATATTCAATTAAAAATAAATCAACAACCAAAAAGTTCATTACAATTCAATAAATATTTGAATTTGAAATTATATATTACAGATTAAAACGCTAGAATTTTTATATATTTTTTTTATTTAAATCCCAAATAATTCAAATTATGAAGAAAGAATTCATTTGTAGTAATTCAAGGTCCTATATTATAATTTTTGAACTATATGCAAAGCAGTTTAGTGTCTGAAAAAGCAAGCTGCATCTGCTATAGTAAATTCACCTGGAAATTCTCATTGCCAAAAAAAGACTGAAGCCTTTTTGAAGCTACCAATCGTGAGAACTCTGGTATAGAATTACGCAATAGAACAATGAACGCGACCTTGAAAGGCCTGACACGAAAACATAAACACGATCCGCTGCAGGACACAAGGAACGTATCGAAAGAGAATACGAAATTACATCCACCGGATGGTTTGAAAATTCGTGTTCCTTTTCTAAATTCTAAACGCGTTCAGAATATTGTGTTATATTCATGGAAACAATGATACGCCTGGCTGCAGACTCAAGGCTGTAATTGTGGGAATCTTTGGGAACGAAGTCAAAGCCGAAGAACAAGAAAAAACAAAAGAATATACTTCTTCCTGGTTAAATATTTTTTTCAGAAAATTTTCAATTAAAAATCAAATATGCAGTCATATCCAATCAGACAATGAAGAAATTTTTAATCGACTACATAACACGTTATTTGATAACGAATGCTTCAGAAAATAATTTTAAAAAATTTCAAATCTGATCATTTTCAAGGAAATGTATAACAATTTAGGAGTCATTCAAATCTGGAAACAATAAAATTTTATAATTAGAACTTGTGCAATGTTCAAAACTTCCGGAATTCGAATGTTGCATATTTATTTGTATCGACGATCTGAATTTTCGTAGCATAAATAAATGAGGGCAGATTTTTCGTATTTTCCTTGAAACAATAACTCATGCAAATCACAGAATTTCTCATAGAAGTAAAAACTATTCATAGAGAATAGCCTTCCGGGAATTAGAAGAAAACTTGACTTTAATTACAGAAAAAAAAACTTAGGTCAAGAGTTCAAACTTTTTCTTAAATGGAACTTCCAGGATTTTTTTAAGGATGTTATATTTTGCTATTCCTTAATTTATGGGATATGTTCATTTCAACAATAATAATTTTCAACTGTTTATAAATTCTGCAAACATAAACAAAACTCAATCAACTACCTATTGTTGAATTAGGCGCTTATCAAGGATTGTTTTCATTTTATTCTGATATTACAAAAGGAAATCGAAGCAATTAATAAATAAATAAAATTATAAATGTTGACATTGTGTGTTTATAATATCGAAAAGTTTCAAATTGCAATTGTTCAAAATTGTACGTTTTGAAATAAAATCCTTCGTAGTTTATTGGAATAATGTCATCATAATAACATTCAACATTATTTTGTTCTAATTTAAATAATTAAATTTATATAACTTAAAAAAGAAATCATTTTAATATGTAACCCACTATAAATTCAGAACACTCGTTTACATGTTAAAATAAGAAAATGTTCCGCTTCCAATACATTTTTTTTAAATTTCCTGTCCTCCAATACAAATTTTTTAAACCTATGTCCAATAAAATTTTTTTTTTAAGTTGATAAAAAATTCTTCCCTTAAAGAAAATAAAAATGTTCAATAGAAAAAATATCAGTTCAGAAAAAAAAATAAAGAATTGAAATTGCAGCCAAATTAATAAAATATTAAGAACCAAAATTCCCTTCCTTCGAACTCAATAAAAATACAAAATTCTCCCGCCTTTAACTAAAAAAAATCTAAAAAAACCAAAAAAATCCTTTTTCAACTCGGAAGAAAATTAAACATCAGATTTTCTTTCCTTTATTTTAAAATTATAATTTTGAAATTCAAAACATTTGTTAATACATAAATCGTTTCAAGTTTAATCAATTTTTTAATTTAAGAAAAATGCGAAAAATAGAAAGTTATCCTGCTTAAAATTCATAAAATTTTAAGAACCAAGATTTCCTCCTTTCGGATTTAATAAAAATGTTAAAAACAAAATATTATCCTTCCAATAATTTATAAAATTTTAACAAACAAAATTTCCTCTTTTCGAACTTGATAAAAATGTTAAAAATGCCAAATTCTCACGCTTTTAATTCAAAAAAAATAAAAAACGAAAAATTTTCGGTTCCAGTTTGAAAGAAAATTAAATACCAAAATTTCTTCCCTTTCTTTCAAAATTAGAATTCTGAAATTTAATCGTTTTATAAATAAATAAATATTCTAAAATAAATACTCTTAAATTATAACGACTCAAAGGCTTTCTATTTTAAACAATTTGTTTTTAAACTATTTTAATTTTCAGAATATTTGATTAATTCCCTAAAGAAAATTAAAGAATATAAAACATCCGAACTAGAAAATTCCCGAACTTAATCAATTAAAAAATTAGTTTTCTAATCAATATTAGTTATTTATTAAAAATATAATAATCAAATACTTTAACCAAAGAAATTTTTTAATGTTAAAAGTTTAAAAAAAAACTATTTTTGAATTTAAAAGTGTTCACAAAAAAAATTTTTAAACACTTGCGCTTCGAACGAAAAAAATAGTTGCTCAATTTCCTCTGAATCTAATAAAATTTTAGAAGGAAGCTTTTAAAGATTCAATTCTACAGTGATTTAAAACATAGTTCGTTATTATTTTATTTTTTTAATTGACAATTCGATTTTCTAGAACTTTTTGTTCTCAATTCAAACAATAATTTACAAACTATAAAAAATTGTGTTTGATGAATACTTCTGATCATTTTATTTTAAATTGTTTTAATTCGGGAATCTACTAGTTTGTATATTTTATAATTGGACAATTTTCTTTTTAATTCGGGAATATTCCGTAACATTAGTCCTGAACGAGCTAGAAAAGGCAACGGAAAATTCCATAACAAGAGACAGTGCGTAACTATTAAGGCTTTTAATTAAATTATATTTCCAGTGGATCAAATTAAACGTTTTTTTACCAAAAAATGTCAAATTAAAACTACTGATCATTTTTAAATGTTAAAGCCTTCAAAACTGCATATTAAAATTCTTTAAATTGAAAATGTACGCTTAAAAATAAAAGCCTAAAATTTGAAAAGTAGAAGGTTTTAGAATTACGCATTTTAAACTGAATGATTTCATAATTGAAAAATGTAACTGACAGATTTTTCTGGCCAAATTCTTAAAAATCTCCGATCAAAGAATAAAGTTAGTCATTTCCCGGTTGTTTGCCGATGACCCTAAAATACTAGTCCTAGAGCGATTGGCCGGTTAATAAAACGAAAAATAGCAATAGACTCACCGGACCCGGTCGCCGAAGAACTCGACCTTGCTCTTCTTCTTGACGATAGCCTGAGGTTGATGAAGAGGGCTAACGCTGGGTTCGCTCGTAGCTGGTGGAGAGCTGGACCCAGTGCTCGATGACAAAGATCCAGCCCTTCCTCTTCCATTATCAATAATCTGCACATCAGTTCCTCGATTTCCGCCATTGACATGACCCCCATGACCCGGTGGTCCAGCCGAAACCGCAAGGCTCGGCCTCGTGTTCTGCCTGTTCCTGCGCTTCTTTTTCTTCGCCTCATTATCATCCTGGCGATTGCCCTGCACGCTACTAACTCCTGGGGGCATCCAGTCCAAATCCTTCTTCAAATGACCTCTTCCGCAGCGACATCCACAAGCCTTGAATGCCAAATCGTAACCCTTCTTCGTCCAGAGATTCTGATGACGCTGACGTTCGGACCAGCTCCTGGCACGTCCACAGCTCTTCAAATAAGTCAAGACCGTTTGCTCCCAGGCATCAAAACACTCGCGGTGCATAAATTGCCCCACGGGGCAACTGTCGTTGTTGCAGGTGACCTTCACCACGTCGTGGAGCGAAGTCATTCGAATCAGAGCATCTCCTCGGAGACACTCTCCGGTTGGAGTACAACAGCGGGTCGTGTTGGAGTTGTGACCGTTCACGATCAGGTTCTCCATCGTGTCTTGATTTAGGCTGTTTCCTGCCTCGAACAAACCACCTCCGTTATGACGCCTCGGGGCCATCACTTCCGAAAACCCCCCCAGTCTCGATGTCGTCGAGAACGTCGCTCGAAATTCCCAAGTTCGAAAATTTCGCAAAAGGAGCACTATTCCATTTCACCCGGGACAAACTTCAAAACACTGTCCAGAAACCACGTGTCGCGACCGACTAGGTGAGCCTCCAGTTCACCTATCATCGACGGAAATTCGTAAGAGGTCAAGGTCACTTTCGCGCACTCGCGAAGATTTCACTATAAAGGTTTTTTTTCGCGTCACAATGAAAACACTTATTGAAGGCTCGAAAGGTATTCGGTGAGTGTCAGGGTCACCACCGCAGCGGGGCGGGGAGCTGCGGGGCAATTCCGATCGAAACCACTAGGTTCTCTCTCTTGTTCACTCTCCTCGGTATTCACGATTTTTTGACAATCCTGACAAGTTGGGATTGTTTTGAGAGCATGTAAATCTAGAAGCCGGCTTTTTGCTCTCAAAGTCCCTCGCAAAACGACAGAACTCACTCGCACTAGGGTGCACCAGTCACTGGGAGTAGTGGCTCGGCGCGAGCACGAAAGTGAGGCTCGTGAAAGGGAAAGCAATGGTGGGGGTCATGGCTAGACCAATCGATGCGCGCCGGTTGAGTGTCGCGTTAGACGGCTGAGAGTGTGTGGTGAGTCGGTGCGAATGTGTGAGTGCATTCACGTTCGAGGTTCGGCGATGAGTGCGGCTGGCTGCACGTGAGGTACGTTTCCTCGTATGAAACTGGGATGTAAATAGAGATACAGAATGCTGTTTCGAAGGACTTTTTCGAGAATGTTTTCAGGTTTAGGGATCCGAACAGGTGAGGGTTTTGTTCTTTTTATTATTCCATTTTAATTGCTCTTTTTGTTTATTTCTTCATAATAAGATGCAGGCCGACTCATCACAGTATATTCACACTATTTGGCACTTTCTTGAGCGATGACACTGTTTTGCTGACAATTCGAAAAGAATAATACTAAAGACACTAATAAATAAAATAAATAACCCACTGTCTATAATTACGGAATTTTCTTTAACTCTAACCCCTTTTACAGCTCGTTCAGGGCTAACTTTACGGGAAATTTCGTAACCAGAGAGAGACAGTGCACTCCGCAACTCTAGGCCCTCAGCAACTCAGTGCACCCGTAAGTCTAACCCCTTTTCCAGCTCTTTCGTGACTAGCGTTAAGACAAATTCTGTAACCATAGACAGTTTTAATAAATAAAGAAAATAAATGTTATTGAACATTCAATCATTTTCTTACAAATTCATGCTTATTGGTTAAAATTCAACTATTCGATCGAAATTTAAACTACTATGTTGAAGATTCGTTTTTTTTTATTAAATATATTTTTAAAAATTAAAATTTAACTATTTCATTTTGTATAGAAAGTATATATTTTGTTTCTTTGAAAACTAATTTGATTTATATGAAGAATCAACTGGTTTGTTGAAAAGTTGTCTGTTTTATTGGAATCAACTGTTGTAAATTTCAAATTTGAATCTTTTTTGGTTGAAATATAAACTATTACATTATTGCTGAAAATTCAGCCTTTTTATTGATTTTTTTTAGCTGAAACTTCTACTATTTATTTGGGAATTTGTGTTATTTATTCCAAATTCTCTTTTTTTTTTATTGTTAAAAATGCAACTGTTTGGTTCAAAATTAATCTGTTTAAGTCGAGGATTCAAGTTATATGCTGGAATTTTTTTTTTTTTTGTCAAATTCAACTGATGTTCTACTTTGTGCGTTTTGTTTCTTGAATATTAATTTTTTGTTATCAAAAATTAACTATTACATTTTTGCTTTAAAATTGATATTTTTTAGAAGAAAATTAAACTTCTTAGTTTAAAATTCAACAATTCGGTTGAAAATTTATTTGGTTTTTCGAAAATTGGTCTTTTTGGTAGGAAATAAATCTTCTTATTTGTAAATTTAACTATTGAGTGGAAAATAATTTCTTGTAAATTAATATTTTCTTTTTATAGAAAATTAATTTTTTTGTTGAAAATTCGTCTTTCCTTGTAGAAAATTAATTTCCTTAGTTGAAAATAATGAAAATTCAACTATTAGCTTGCAAGTAATTAGTTAAAAATTCGCCTTTTGTGCGGAAAATTAATCTTCTTAGTTGAAAATTCGTCTTTTCCTGTAGAAAATTAATCTTCGTAGTTGAAAATTCGTCTTTTCTTGTAGAAAATTAAAAATCCAACTATTCGATTTAAAATTTAATTTTAATTTAAATTCTTTTTTGAAAATAATTCTTTTTTGTAAGAAAATTAATTTTCTTATTTGGAAATAATGAAAATTGAACTAATTAGTTGAAAATTATTTGTTGAAAATAATGAAAATTCAACTATTTGGTTGAAAATAATTAGTTAAAGATTCGTCTTTTGTGTTGAAAATTAATGTTATTAGTTGAAAATTCATCTATACGGTTGAAAATAATTTGTTGAAAATTCCTCTTATCTGGTAGAAAATTAAAAATTCAACTATTCGATTTGAAATTAAATTGCTTCTTGAAAAGAATTCTTTTTTTGTAAAAAAATTTATTTTCTTAGTTGAAAATAATGAGAATTGAACTATTTGGTTGAAAATTATTTGTTAAATATAAGTCTTTTTTGTAGAAAATTAATCTTCTTAGTTGAAAATAATGAAGATTCAACTAATGGGTTGAAAATTATTTGTTAAAAATAAGTCTTTTTTGTAGAAAATTAATCTTCTTAGTTCAAAATTCGACTATTCGGTTGAAAATAACATGTTTAAAATTCGTCGTTTGTATAGAAAATTAATCTTTTTAGTTTAAAATTTATCTTTCCCTGTAGAAAATTAATCTTCCTAGTTGAAAATTCGTCTTTTCTTGCAGAAAATTAAAATTTCAACTATTCGATTTAAAAGTAAATTTAAATTTAAATTCTTTGTTAAAAATACTTCTTTTTTGTAAGAAAATTAATTTTCTTATTTCGAAATAATCAAAATTGAACTATTTGGTTGAAAATTATTTGTTGAAAATAAGTCTTTTTTGTAGAAAAACAATCTTCTTATTTGAAAATTCAACTATTCGGTTGAAAATTATTTCTTGAAAATTCTTAGTTTTTGTAGAAAATTAATCTTCTTAGTTGAAAATAATAAAAATTCAACTGTAGGGTTAAAATTTATTTATTGAAAATTCTCCTTTTTGTAGAAAATTAATCTTATTAGTTGAAAATTCAACTGTTCGTTGAAAAATAATTGGTTGAAAAATCGTCATTCTTGTATAAAATTAATCTTCTTTGTTCAAAATTCAACTGTTCGTTTGAAAATAATTTGTGGAAAAATCGTCTCTTTGTAAAAAATTAATATCTACGTGGAAATAATGAAAATTCAACAATAGGGTTAAAAATCATTTGTTGAAAATTGTTCTTTTTTGTAGAAAATTAATCTTCTTAGTTAATAATTCAACTATTCGGTTATGAATTTATTTATTCTGTCAAAAAATTGTCTTTTTGGTTGACAATTTTTTTTCTATTTATAAAATTAATTTTCTTTCTTGAAAATGCAATTACTCTTTAAAAAATGCATTCATTTGATCGAAAATTTGTCTTTTTTAGAAAATAAATCTTCTTAGTTCAAAATTCAACTATTTGTTTCAAAGTTGATGCATTTTGTTCAGAATTCATCTCTTATAATTAATGCTTTTAAGCAGCTAATATTTTTTAAATAAAAATTATGCTTGTTTCGAATAAAATTATTTAAAATTTACAAATACAAAGAATTTAGTTTTAATAATAAAAATAGATAAATTATAGCACTAAACTAAGATGATTAATAAAACTGATGAAGAAAGAAAAACAAATTAAAAGTTTATTGCGTGAGAAAGGTGTATATTTAAATTAAATAAATGTAATAACATGGAAATTATTAGAGAAAACCATTTTAATTCGATTATCCCTTTTTCGGAAAGGCAAAGGATTTACGGCGCATGCGGACGAGGCCCTTAACATTCATCTTTCGAAGTGACGCCACCCTTCACTCA
>NC_046660.1:23974634-24005448 GCF_010883055.1 Belonocnema kinseyi
TCACCAGTTTCAACGGAAAATTCCGTAATTTTCCGATGGGCCTTCTCAGTGCTGGTTCGTGAAATGTGCTTACCCCGACTTAAACATTTGGAATCTAATCAATGTCTGCGGGTACACAAAAGTCTGGTAAACAAATAATTAATATTTAAGATAAAAAAAAATGTTGCCATGAACATTTTTTTCGTGAATAATTTAATGCAAAATGAGCCTTAAAAAATATTGAAAAATAAGAAGAAAAACAGAAAAAGTGAACCAAATCCAACATTTCACTTTTTCCTTTCTCCGTCTTTTTTATACTACTAGGGAACCATAAAGTTAAAATTATTCATGACAAAATATTTTTCTTTTCGATCTTAAATATTATTTTTTTAAATAGAGACATTAAACTCATGATTCCTTCCAATCTGCAGGATTTATTGAAATAAATATTTTTATGTAAATTTCTGTAGAAAGAATGTATTACATATTAGTAATTGTAGAATAGCATTGAAATTTTTTTATTTTTTCTTTCCTTTTTGAAAAATCTAATTAGATTGGTTCAGAATAGCCCATAAACAAGAAAGAAAAACAATCTTTTTGGTTAAAAATTAATCTTTTTGGTTGAAACTTTAACTGCTTTGTAGAAAGCTCATCTTTTTGACTTAAAAAATCAAAATTTTAGAGAAAAGTTTTTTTTATTGACTGAAAAGCTTTTCTTGTTTAAAAATCAACTTTTGTTGAAAATTCCTGGTTTTGATTTAGAAATTCTTATCTTTTGGTGGAAAATTAAACTTCTCAGTTGTAAATTTAACTGTTTGCTTGATAATAACTTATGTATTTTGTTTAAAATTCATCACTTTTGTTGATAAAATTCAATTTTTTTATGTGTTGAAAATTACTCTTTTTTAATTCAATTCAGCTGCCACTGACTTGAGGAAAAATGTTTTTATTTCTTGAATTTTTTTTGTAGTTGTAGAAATTAATTTTTTAACAAAAAATTTAATAAATTGGTTTAAAATTCAGCTGCTTTGTAGTGAACTCGCCTTGCTGATTGGAAAATTTAACTATCTGATAGAATATCAACTGTTTTGCAGAAATTTGTTTGGTTCAAATTATTCTTTTTTTGTTTAAATGTTCAACTATTTGGTTGAAATTGTATGTAATTTGTTGGACATTCCACTATCCGGTTAAATTTTGTTTTTTATTTTTTTATAAAAAATTCGGCTTTTTGGTATAAAATCAATCTTCTTGGCTGAATATTCATCTTTTTTTTAACTTTAACCGTTCGATAGAAATTGCACATTTTTTTTCTTGAAAATTCAAGACTATAGACATTTTTTTTACTGGAAAAACTTTCTTGGCTTTTATTCGAAATTATTTTAGGTTGAGGATTCAAGTTTTTATGTTGAAAATCTGTATTTTTTGGTTAAATTTACCTGTTTTTAAATTAAAATAAAAAACTTTTTATTTGAAATATTAACTATCACATTTCTTGTTGAAAATGCATCTTTTTGGATTGAAAAATCGTAATTTTAGTTAAAAAATCCTTTTTTTTTCTTGAAAATACATTTTTCTAACTGAAAATTGAACTATTTTGTTTAAAGTTCAACTTACTTATTACAAATTTACTTTTTTCTTAAAGTTCCTTTGTAGTAGCATCTAGTAAAATTTGCTCGGTTGAAAATTCAAATATTTGTTTAAAATAAAAATTAAACTGTTCAGTTGTTGACAATTCGTCTTTTTGGCCAAGAAATTCAAGAATCTCGTTGTAATTTTTTGTCTTTTCTGACTAACAAATTTTTATTTGACAAAAAATGCTGCTATATATTGCTAAACTTTAATCTTTTACATCTTATAATTGTTGTCCTAGTTGTCTGGTTAAAAATTAACTTTTTTGTTTAAAATTCATATTTGTGTTGGAAACCTAACTGTTTTTTAGAAAATTCAATAATTTTATGGAAAATTTAGCATTTTGTATGACATTTTTGTTCTGTATGCACTGAAAAATATTTTTTTCTCGAAAATTCGTTTTTTTATATAAATAATTTATGTTTTTGGTAGAAATTTATTAATTTTTGGTTAAAAATGCAATTTTTTGGTTGAAAATAAATCTTTTCCGGTTGAAAGTTGAACTATTTTGTTAATTAATAAGAAATGTGCATGATCTTTTGCTCTCAATGATAAAATTATGTTTTTAGACCGATATGGTTTGGATAAAGGCACTTAACCTTATTAGCCCATAGAGATAGTCCACTGACCGTGTTTTAAATTTTACCGAATCTCATTTCCGATTATCTAGTCGTCCTCGAAATTCGTAGAAATCATTTTAATAAATACGGTTGCATAAATAATTGTTTATAAAAAAAGAACGATTAAAACAAAAACTCCACCGCGAACACTTGTGAAAATATTGAATAGCTCTATTTTAATAATAACCATTTAAAAAATTCTAAAGAATCTCTTGAAGAACAAAATAAGCCATTAATTGATGAAGATTGAATAAAAATTACAATTTTTCCTTAATCCCTGATAAAAAAACTCCAAATATTCTGAAATAAGCTGTAACAATTGTCACAAAACTAAGCCAGTTTTTCATTGAAGGGCTTTTATGCATTTAGTTTTTTTTTAAATTTAATTTAATTAATATTTGGAAGATTTTATTACCATTTAAAGATTCTCACGTCCGAGTTTGAAATTTTTAATTTAAAAAATCTGCCTGAGCCCGGATTTGAACCGACAACGCCTCCATCCATGAGTAGAAATTTAACCAATCACGCTACCAAGGCCTTAGCAGTTTTATTCTTGTTCTTCACAGCTACTATTTTACAGGTTCAAATCCCGGCTGAGGTAAACTTTTTCTTGCTTTTCGAAATATGTTTTTATATAAATTTAAATTTAAATTTCGTGGAGTGTATGTTAAAAACTTATACATTGAATAATAGATTTTTTCAAAGAATTTACTTATTATTTTTTTAATAGTGCAATAAATTTACAGTTTACAGCATAATTAAACGTTCCATGGCAAATAGGCATACAACTATAAAAGCAACCTCAATATCTGCTTTGAACTCGCATCACGTGCGCCTTTTGTTTCAAAGAAATAGAAACTGGAAACGAGGGCACGTTTTTTGAGGCATAAATATTTACGTTTCCAATATAGTGTAGTTTAGAAACATTTCTCTAGTTCTAGTCCAACGATCTTCCATCGCCAATCGATCAATGAACTTTTCTGATGGCACAACCTATCTTTTATTGGCAGAAAAATAAAGAGATTTTTAAAAAAAATTTAACAATTATCTTTGCACATCTATTTTAAGAATTTATTCTTGCCGAAAATTAGACTCACTTCCAGGACTGAATAAAATAGTAATATCCAAGTGACATTCATTTCACAGGGATCACAATGGTTTAGTAGTTTACAATGAAGAATAATTAGTCAAAGTTTAAACTTTTGCTGCCTACTTCTCCTACTTCTTCCTCCTCTAATTCCCCTTTTACACATCCCTTACTACCACTCTCCTCACTACCACTCTCCTCACCTTCTCCGCGCAGCCCCACTCTACTTCCCTTATTTCCCATTACTTCCCCTACTCCCGCTTCCCTTATTTCCCCCAGTTCCTATACGAAAGCCTGAAAGCTATTAAAAGCAAAACTTGATAAGAATTTATTGAATTTATAGTATCTATTTTCTAAAATAGTAGAAAAGAGGAGCAAGTAGACAATCAAACGGTTGCATTTTCGTTAAAAATAATTTAAAAACTGAGAACTAAAAATAGTTAAAAAACATAACTTAAAGTTGTTAAAGATTGTAAGTTTAATTTTTAAAGTCCAATGATTTTTGTTTAAAATTACTGATTTCCGGTGAAAACGCTAGCATGCCCTGATTGTTAAAATAGTGTGGTAAATAATCTTGGAAGTGTTATGATTTTTTATTAAAAATACCAATTTTCGGTATAAAACGCCAACAAAACAAAAATTAAAATTGTACAAAAATTTTGAATGTAGTGACTGAAGAATAACCTGAACCAGTTTCTGGCGGAAAATACTAACAAAACATAAAAAAATAAATAAAAATAAAATAAATACATAAAAAAAATAAAAAATTTTTAATTCTTTTGAAATTCAATGTTTTATGCTTAAAATAATCGATTGCCGGTGATAAACGGTAAAATAAAGTTAAACTGTTCCAAAATCGAAAACACCAATTTTTGTGGCAAAACAATGTGACCTAAAATTGTTCGAAACTGAAAAATCTTTTTTGAAATCCAATGATTTAAAAAAAATGTCAAGTTCTGACAAAAAACATTAACGCAATTCGAAATCGGGAATATTCTTTTAAATCTGATTATTGAATTAAAGTACCCATTTTCGATCTAAGCGCTAACATAACCTAGCATTGTTCAAAATTGAGAATCTTGATAATGATTTGTGTGTGAAAATGGCAGGAAAATAAAATAAAATTTGATGTATAAATTAAATGTGATAAGAATAAAAGTATCACACTCAAATGCGACAAATATTTTTCCCCTTCGCAACACTGTTAAATGAATCATATTACATTTTATTTTTCGGAGTTTTTTGCGACAATCATCTATAAATTGCTTTTGTCTTTTGTCTATAGATTGAGGTTTTTCTAAATCAATCATAATTTCCAAAAACTTATGGTTTAACCTAAACTGGTACTCAAATTTTTAATCTTCTTTCATATCTAATCTTTGAAAAAAATTGCAAACACAGTTTTCCAGTGTAAAACGCTAACATAACCTAAAATAGTTAAAAAGTTTTAAATCTTCTTTGAAGTGTTTGAAATATCACTTTTTAAAATTGAAACTACTAATTTCTGATGAAAAACACTCCATTATTGCCAAAATTGTTGAAAAATGTTAAAAAATTATTTTTATTTGAAAACACCAATTTTTTTGTGAAACAAAGTAAGCGAAAATTGTTCAAAACTTAAGAACTTTTTTTTAAATCCAATGATTTTTTTGATAAAAATGTCAAGTTGTGACAAAAAACACTAACGCAATTCACAAATCGGAATGTATTTTTTAATCTAATTTTTTAAATTAAAAATACCCATGTTTGGTGTAAATGATAACATAACCTAGAATTATTGAAAATTGGGAATCTTGATTCTGATTTTTGTGTAAAAATGGCAGGTAAATAAAATAAAACTTGATGTATAAATTAAATGTGATAAAAATAAAAGTATCACATTTAAATATGACAAATATTCTTTCTTTCTCTCACCACTCTTCAATGAATCGTATTAAACTTTCTTTATCGTAGTTTTTTTCCGAAAATCATCGTCAATTTGCTTTTGTCTTTGGATCGGAGTTTTTCTAAATCAATCATAATTTCTTTATTGATACTCGCGAGTTTCTCTTAACTATAAAAAAGAAAATAATCGCAACTTCAAAAAAAGGAAATGAAGGGGGGGGGGGGAGTGAACAAAATTCTGAAATGTATGGGTTATAGGGGATTTTTAGTGACATAGGGGAATATGGGACTGTTACATTTTTTAAAATAAAAAATTGGATACAGAGTCACAGTATTTTTTTAATTAGACGCCGTTTTGAGAAAAATGAAATATAATCGATTTTTGAGACACAAGGGCTTTTACTAGAAATTTTTCTAACCCGTTTGGTCGCGTTGGTATATTATAGCAAGCAAGAAACTCGCGCGACATCCCATAGGTTCTAAATTGCAGTGTAGACCTGACTAAATTTAGCCCAAGGTCGCTCGTACTTACACGACCACATTTCAACCTCTTTTTATTTTTTATTTTATTTTTTTTTTGCAAGTCGCCCGACCCAACTTCGACCATCGAGTGCAGAGCGACAACTTATTTATCGTGAACTTGCACGTTTGCCTCTTGGGTTTCATGAACATGGTCACACTCGAATACGTACACTGAAAAAAAATTGTTCTTGAATCAAGTAAATGTTACTTGATTCAAGTCAATCGCAGACACGAATGGGGACGATAGAATATGAGTTTATTCCAAATAAATAAATACTGCTTAATATAAGAATGTGAAGGGTCGGCTCAATATAATGAGCCTGAACTGAAAACTATTTCTCAATGAAAAATATATATATTTTCGAAATTATTATTATATAATCTTCATTTTTCAAATTATTAAAACACGTAATTTTCGCACACTGTTACTTACAAATATAATCGCACGCTTAACGTCTTTGAAAAATCGCACTCCACGAGGATTCGAACTCTACCTAAACTAGTGTCCTAACCACGCGCTCTACCGACTTCGCTATCGAAGCACTTGGATCTCGGTGACAAAATCTCGATTAAGAATTTCAAGGCAGTGTCGTACGAAGTGTTTTGGTGAGCCTCAACCATCTTCAAACTAAACTTTCTGGAACTCAATGTTTCTTTTAAGAAAACATCTTTCTGATGATACTTGAAAATTTTCGAGAAACTTTAATATACCATTTTTTATTTATAAAATTTTTAGAATTGAATTTTACTTATTTTAAAAAAGGCTCTATACTTTTGTTTTCTTAATATATTTAAACATTTATAATATATCTAAAAATAATAAACAATAAACAAAAATTCTCCATAATATGCGCAGTTTTAAATTTATCCAACTCTTTTATTGTATATAGTACTCTCTTACTCAATTTGTAATGAAAAGTAAATTTTCTTAAACAATAATATAAAATATGTGGAAAAGCGAAGTAAGTTTCACTTATTTAACAAGGGACTTAACAAATGTTGTTTCTAAATATTTAAAACGCTTAAAAACGACCCAACGGTAATGAATAATAAAGAACAGTTGCATGTACAAAAATTCTTTAATAACATCAATGACAAAAAATAATGTTCTGCTGCACGAAAATTTACATAAACCACAAAGTTTTTAATTTATGGAATGCTTTGATCATACATTGTTTACTAAGATTTGAATATGGAATTGCTTTCCTAAAACAAAAATTTTAAATATGCAAAAAATAATTGAACTTCACTTATTTTACAAAGGGTTCAATACTTTTTTCTTTAAAAATGTAATCCGCTTAAAAACGATCTAAACCTTATAAAAAATTAATAAATTTTGAGTTGAAAAACGCTTTAATAGCCTCAGTCACAAATAAATATTTTCTAATTTTTAAAAACCTCTGTAAAACGCACAATTATCGATATATTTAATTCTTTTATAGTACTTTTTAATTCAGTTTTTAATTTAAAATAACAATTTCAAACAAAAATAATTTAAAATATGTAAAAAAGAATTGATCGCTAGTTTAAATATTACCCATTTAAAAAAGTTGCAGGTTAAAAGTGATAGGGTCTCATGGTGGTCATATGGAAAATATTTATTTTGCTTCCTCCTTGCCTTCTCAATTCTTTTATTCGAATAAATTCTAATTGTCAATTTTTTAATTATTCTTTCATAAAATGAAATGTATTCTTAATAAACTTTTTAAAAATGTTATTGAATTCTTTTTCCTTAAATATTTTGCTTTATAAACGCATAACATTTTTTTAAATTATCAAGAAAATGTAATAATTGTACTTTTAAGCATTTTTTAAAACTTATAACTTTGTTTTATGCTGTCATATATTTATTTTTTATTATTAAAAACAATGTTTCACGGTTAAAAAAATTCCAAATTATTTAATTTTAAGTAGATTAATACATACAAATAATAAGCGAAAAAAATTATAGACGCAGTACATTTATAACTTTTTAATAATTTTAGGAATGAAATTACTTTTGAGTCTTGCATAATTATTTTGAAATTAATAACACCTTTTTTAAATCTATTTGAAAATTTTAAATTCTTACCCACAAAAACTTTTACAGTAAGAAGTAAATTAATTAATTTTCTCGTCTCAAGAACATGAACATTGTGTCAATTAAACTAGTAGTCAAAATAAATATATGAATTTACTTGGATCAAGAATTTTGTTAGAGTTTTAGTTACTTATCATGAAAATAGAATATTCTTAATTCAATATTTTAGTAAAATTCATGCAAATAAGTATAATGAAACAAATTAACTCGATAGTTTTTCTATTCTATTATTTTTTTGATTCAAGAAAATCGGTCCCTTGTAAAAAGAAAATACTTGCTTCTTTCAAGTAAAATCAGCCAAATAAATTAGCCTACTTGATTCAATGCAAATTTTTTTTCAGTGTAGTACACTGCGTTTCTATTTCAGAATGTATATCGATTTGGATTTGGTCATGTACAAATTTTTTTGGTCCGGGCAAAAAAAAAATGTTTTTTTATTCATAATCGGAAAATATTTATATTCCAATAATCATATCCGTTTTTTATCAGACGTTTGCTATACTCAATTGTAATTTCTATCACTGATTTCTTTGCTCCCTACTTAGAAATTTGATTGTGCGACTTTTTATGAACAATGCGACTTTTTGTGCCTTTTTTAAGAAAAATTAGACTAATCGAATTTTTCTCAGAGGTTTGATATATTTGGTATTTAATTTTAATCACTCATAGGTTTTCCAACTCAGAACTCGGAGCGTGCGACTTTATTGAACTTTTTCATAAAATGCAAGTAATTGACTTTTTCCGTTTTTTTAAGAACTTTATTGAACTTTTTTGAAAAATACGACTAACGGACTTTTTTCTGATAAGTTTACTATATTTGTTTTCAATTTAAGGCCATGTGATGAGTGGGTCACGTGACCAGATTCCTACCTCACCGCCACCTTTCTTATGTCCCAACTTACTTTCACACGAAGTGCCACATCGAGTTGAAAATTTGGGATAATAAATAAGAAGCACTAAGAAAGGTGGGTCTGGTCCTAAACTTTAATAATTATAAAAAAAAAAAAATAAAAAAAAATCATTTACAACCAAAATTTTTTTCGTAATTATACAAATTTAGGACATTACCCATCATTCTTAATGCTTTTTGTTTAGTATTCCAAATTTTCAACTCGGTATGGCGTTTCGTGTGAATTTAATTTGGGAAATGAAAAACGTGGCGGTAAGGTAGGAATCTGGTCACGTGACCCACTCATCACATGGCCTTAAGTCACTCCTCTGTTTATGAAGTAAGCTTTTTCTACCGTTTTTAAAAAATGCGACTTTTTGAAGAAAAATGCAACTAATTGACTTTTTCCCGTTTTTCTGAGACGTTCATTATACTTAGTTTCAATTTGGGTGACTTATATGTTTGCCAACTTAGAGCTCAGAACGTGCAACTTTTTCGACGTTATTCGACTTTCTTGAAAAGTGTGACTTTATCAAGAAAAACGCGATTTATTGACTTCTTTTCGTTTTTCTGATTACTAGAATTCTTTCCATTTTTAATTCTCTGGAAATAAATATATTTGGTTTCAACTTGACTCATTCATATGTTTGTTCGATTATGCGACCTTTTCAAATTTTTGTGCAAAATGCGACTTTCCGCCACTTTTTGAAGAAAAATAGACCTCATTGAGTTTTTCTGTTTTTTTTTTAGAAGTTCACTAAAATTAATTTCAACTGGAGTCACTCATATGTTTCACCACAGAACTCAGGTCGTGCGACTTTTTCGATATTTTAAAAAAATGCGACTCTGCGACTTTTTCAAGAAAAAGCGAAAAACTGATTTTTTCTCGCTTTTTGTTAAAAGTCCACTATGCTTCCGTTAGTTTAAATTTGGGAACATTTTTACCAACTCAGGGCTGAAAACGTGCGACTTTTTCAACTTTATTCGACTTTTTTGAAAAAATCCGACTTTTTGAAGAAAAATGCGACAAACTGACTTTTTTCCGTTTTTCTGAGAAGTTCACTATAATTAGTTTCAATAAGGGCCACTTATATGTTTGCCCACTCAGGACTGTAAACGTGCGAATTTTTCAACTTTATTCGACTTTTTTGAAAAAATCCGACTTTTTGAAGAAAAATTCGACAAACTGACTTTTTTCCGTTTTTCTGAGAAGTTCACTATACTTAGTTTCCATTTAAGTCGCTCATCAGCTTTTCATCTCAAATCGTGCGACTTTTTCGACCTTTTTGAAAAAATGCGAATTTTTGTGACTTTTTAAAGAAAAATGCGACTGACTTTTTTCCGTTTTTCTGAAAAGTTCACTATACTTTGTTTCAATTATGTTCAAAAAATAAATTAAGAAATAAAATAGATTTCTAGAGAATGTCAAGGGGGCACTTTTTTCTATTGAACGTTTTTCTTTCCAATGTATATTTTTAACAAATATCATTGGAAGTCTGAAGAAAAATTAAAGAAACTGCCAATTATTTAATAATAATTAATTGCAAATTGATACCTGATGGTAAGCACGTATTTTTAGTTTCAATTAATTATTATTAAACAATTAGCAGTTGTTGAATTTTATCTTAATTTTGTAGATATTACTGGGATATAGTGCATGTATACCAAATTTGAAATAGTTTCAATTATATTTGTTGCATTATATATTTGTATGTTTTTGAAAACAATTTAAATTGGTATTTTTTATATTTTTCAATTTTATTATTAAAAATATATATGAAAAAGAAAACCTTTAAATAGAAAAAAGTTCCCTCTCGTCATTCTTGACAATATTCCTAAACAAATTTATTATTTCAGTAATTCCGTCTCTGATACGGCTTTTTTTCCCTTAAAAATTTTATACGACTTTTTGTGGACTTTTTCGAAATTTTATGCGACTTTTTTTTATTTTGTGCGAATTTTTTTAAGACGTCTTCCGAGATCTGAAAAGTTTAAATAATATTAATCAGTGAAGTTTAAGAAAATTTGAATCAGATCCTGGTTTTGTTATTAAGGAAGAGATGAATAAATGTTATTACTGAAATTGTTTTTAACATTAAAGAGAGAGTTTGAATTTAAATTATAATTGATGGAAAATAAGCAGGAATTATTTCATGCAACTATGTAGGGTTCAATTTCAATGGATATTCAATTATAACTTTCCGCGAATCGGATAATCAATAGATTATGACTCATTTCTGCACTCGGGTTTAATCAATCAGTAAATTGGCACACATGATTTAGCTGCTAACTTTATTTCCGAGTGAATGGTGATTAAAGGTTTTCTGCTACGTGTACAGTCAAAATAAAAAATAATTAATTGTTTTAATTATTTATAAAATGAATAAAAAAACATTGTCTTTTAGATTTATAAATAAAAACATTATTTTTTCCAGTTAATAAGTTTTTATTTTTTAAATACTAAGTTACTGGAAATAAATAAAAACCTTAAACCTTTTTGACTTCTGTTAAAAGTTTTTGTGAAAATAATTAAGTTGTTCAAATCTATTACAATTACAATTGTTTGATTTGAAGCAGGAGCGAAGCTTAAATTCATTGAAATCTTTAAATTCCTTGAATTCTTTGAAATTCCTGAAATCCCTGAATTTCGTGAATTCTATTAATGTTTGGAATTTCTGTCAATTCTCTGAATTCCTTGAATCACCTCAATGCCATGCCATCCCTGAAATTCACTAAATTCTCTGAAATGTTCTTGATTTCCTTCAATATCCTGAATTCCTTAAATATTCGGAATTCGCTCAATTCCTTAATTTTTCTGAATTCCTAAACCTTTTTAAATTTTCTAAATTTCTTGAATCATCTAAATGCTATAGGAACCCTTAAATTCGCTAAATTCCTTGAAATTCTTGAATTCCTTCAATATCCTGAATTCATTAAATATTCGGAATTCGGCCAATTCCTTAATTTCTCTGAAATGCTTGAATATTCTGAATTCCTGAAATGCTTTTAAATCTCTGAATTCCTAGAATCGCTTAAATGCTATAAAATCCCTGAAATTCGTAAAATCCTTTGAAATTCATGGAATTCTCTGAATTCCTTGAATCACCTAAATGCTATTAAATCCTTGAAATTCGCGAAAATTCCCTGAAATTCTTGAGCTCCTTCAATGTCTGGAATTCTTCGAATAATCAAAATTCTCTGAATCTCTTGAATTTTCTGAATTCCATGAAATCCTTCAATTTCTTCAATATTCGATTAAAATCTCTGAATTCAGTTACTTCCCTGAAATTCTTAAATTCATGAAATATTCTGAATTTTTTGAATTTCTTGCCTGCTACAAAATCCTAGAATATTCTTAATTTCTGAAATTTTTTGAATTGCCTGCATCTTCGGAATTTCCTGAATATTCTGAATTTCTAATATTTCGTGAATTCTCTAAATTCTTCGAATCTTTTTAATTCTCTAAAATACATAAAATTATCTGATTCCCTAAAATATTTCAATTCCTTTAATTTCATGAATTTTGTTGAATTCCTTTAATGCTTTGAAATACCTGAAATTTTCTTCATTACCTGAATTCCTTGAGTATTCTGAATTTCATGAATTCTCAAAAGTACTAAAAATTCTAGGAATGCCTTGAAACTCTTATAATTCTACGAATTCTCTAAAATCCTTGAAAATTCTAGATTCCTTGATTAAGCTGAATTCTCTGAACTCCTTAATTACATTGAATTTTCCTTGTTTATTGTATATTATGAATATCTTAAATTCATTGAGTATTCTAAATTCCCTGAATTCCTTTAATTGTCGAAATTCCCGAAAATCTCTTAATTCATCGACTTCCTTGAAATTTTGGGATTTCTTCAATATTCTGAATTTTCTGAATTCGATGTCGTCTAAAAAATCCTTGAATATTCTCAATCTCTAAAATTCTTTGGTTTCGCAGAATACTGTGAATTTCTTGGATATTATGAACGACTAAAATTTCGTGAATTCTCTAAATTCCCTAAATCCTCGAAATGCTCTGAAATCCCTAAAAGTATCTGTTTCTCTAAAATCTTCGAATATTCTGAATTCCTTTAATATTTTTAATTCCCTTATTTTATTGAATATTCTGAAAATTTTAAATTTCTTGAGTATTCTAAATTCTCTGAATTCCTTGAAATGTCTGATATACTTGATTTCTCTGAGTGCTCTGAATTCCTTGAATATCCTGAAATTTTTTATTTCTCTGAATTCCTCGAATCCCTTGAAAATTCTGAATTCTCTTAATTTCTTGAATTCCTTGAATTCTCTGAAATATCTGAAATTCTCTCAAATTTGAATTGATTAAAAAGCCCTGCAAATTTATTCAGGTTGCATTTTAATTTTATAACTCCAAGTCGATAATCCCCAGATGAGCACTCTTGACAAATTCATCAGAATAGTTATATTACCCCTAAAACCCTTTTCCTTTTCTGAAGCACGTCTCCGCAATAAAAACATAAAACTTTTGCAAAAATTAAAAAATGTTGACATTTCCCTGGGGTGGAATGGGCACCTTTTTATACTTAGGCTCTCAAAAACGAACCAGACAAACAAGCTCACAAACAAGCTCATAAACAAGCTCATAAACAAGCTTATAAACAAGCAATTGTCACGAGAGTAGACCAGATGGTAAAAAGTAACCCTTGGGAATTTCCCAAAGGAGGTAGCCCAGCCATTGTCCCCAGGAAACGGGACCGAGGACCCAAGCCCAGAATTTCCGGAAAACAGTGCAAATCCCCTTCCTCCCACCACTCCACCCAAAGCTACCTAATTTACCTTCTGATTTGTGAAGACGTTTTCTGATGGGACAGCCTTCCAGAGTGCTATTTCGGGAATGGTCAAACTGGAAATTTCCGATCTGACGAAATCCAAATCAGGTGATTCCTGAAGTTAGGACCCTACTTTAATTACTTAAGAGCTCAACAGGGGGCGGGGTTTGTTACGATTTGTTATGGAAGGGGGAGATGGTACGGAATTTTTGTAAATACGCAAAAACTTTCTCCTGAAGATTATCTTTTAAGTTGTGAATTTTATTATTTGATTGAAAATTTTACAATTTTCTTTGAACAATATCATTTTTTGTTGCAAATTCAACTGTTTTGTTAAAAATTCGTCTTTTTGGGTTAAGAACATTCTTTTCGTAGGAAATTAACCTTTTCATTAAAAATTATAATTTGTGTTAAGAAGTTAATTAAAATCTTTTTTGAAGAAAATTCAACATTTTTTTTCTTCAAAATTTGTCTTTTTGATTTTAAAATTCGACTTTTTTAGTAGAAATTTCCTCTTTCTTGAATAAAAATGCTACTGTTCGGTTCCAAATTAGACTCTTTTTTCAAATGTTGTCTTTTTGCTTTTAAAATTCACCTGCTTCAGCAGAAATGCAAAAATAAAAAATGGAACTCTGGGTAAAAATTAAACTATTTTGTTAATAAGGCATGTTATTTGTTGAAAAATCTACTTTTCAATGGAAAATTGATCTATGTCGCATACATTTTTTTAAATTTATATTTTGGCGTTGAAAAAATTAACTGAAATATTTTCTGCCTGAAATTTTAACTTTGAAAAACAAAATTTGCATTTTTTTAAAATTCGTCTGTTTTAGTACAAATTTAATCTTTCCTTGATAAAAATGCAACTATTTGGTAGAGAATTCAACTATTTTGTTTAACATTCATCCATTTTAATTGACAAAATTTAACTCTTTTCGTAAAAAATTAACATTTTTTTTGTTGAAAATTTTTCTTTTTAATTTAAAAATCCGCCTGTTTTAGTAGAAATTTAATTTTTCTTAAATAAAAATGGTACTGTTCGGTTCAAAATTTAATTATTTTTTCGAAATTTCGTCTTTTTGATTTTAAAACTCACCTGCTTTAGCAAAAATACAAAAATAAAAAATAAGTAAAAAAATGCAACTCTGGTTGAAAATTGAACTATTTCGTTAAAAAGTCATGCTTTTGTTGCAAATTTTTCGGTTTTATTGAAAATTGAACTATTTTGTAGAAAATTTACTTTTTTTTTTAATTTATATTTTGGTATTGAAAAAAGAATTGAAATATTTTCTGGATGAAAATTGAACTATTTTTTATTTTTGTTAAAAAGTTATATTTTGGTGTTGAAAAATGAACTGAAATTTTTTCTGGATGAAAATAAAAATGTCTTGTTGAAAATTGAACTGTTTTGTTAAAAAGTCATACTTTTTGGTGGAAAATTCTACTATTTTGTTAAAAAATTTAACTATTTTTTAGAAAATGTACTTTTTGTATAAAATTAACATCTTGGTGTTAAAAATATTAACTGAAAGCTTTTTTGGATGACAGTTTATCTTCAAAAAATAAAATTTGTCTATTTTTTTAATTCATCTGCTTCCGTACAAATTTATTCTTTCTTGGATATAAATGCAACTATTTGATAGAGAATTAAACAAGTTTGTTAAGAAATCATCCTTTTTTGCAAAAAAGATCTTTCTGGATTGAAAATTCCATTTGTTTGTAGAAACTTATTTTTTGTTTAAAAATCCATATTTTGATTTTGAAATGTCAACTGGAATCCATAGAAGAGAGAATCCATTTCCAAGAGAAATTCCATATTTTTTTTATAAAAATTCAACTACATTTGGTAGAGAATTCAACAAGTTTGTTAAAAATGATCGTTTTGGCTAAAAATTCGTCTTAATGGATTGAAAATCAATTTTTTTCTTAGAAATTTATTTATTACTTAATAATTCATATTTCGATCGTGAAAAGTCAAGTGAAATCTTTTTTAACAGAAAGTTCCACTATTTTTTTTTTTTTTTTGAAAATTTATCTTTTTGATTTAAAAATCCGTCTGTTTTAGTATTTAACAATTTTGTTTGAAAGATTTAGTTGAATCACTTTGTTAAGAAATCTTTTTTTCAATATTTATATTTTAATTGAAAATTCATCTATTTGGTCGAAAGTTGAACTATTTTGTTGATAATCTAACTATTTAGTGGAAAAGCCTTCGTTTTGTTTAAAATTGAGTTTTGAATTGAAAAAGTAACTTTTTCGTTTTTTTGAGATTGATCCCTTTTGGTTGAAAATTCACTTTTTTTAGTCAAAACCAATTTCCTTGGTTAGAAATTTCATTTTTGTTGAGTAAAAATGCATCAGTTTCGTTGAAAAATAATTATTTGCTCACAATCATATTATGTGTTTAAAATTCAAATTTTGTTGAAAAATTCGTCTTTTGGTTTGAAGGTTAAACAATTTAGATAAAATTTGATTTATTTCTTTAGTGAAAAATCTTTATTAGTTTTATAATATATATACTTCATCTTTTTTGTTGATTGAAATATAAATTATCACTTTTTTTGTTGGAAATTTATCTTCTTAGGTTGAAAGTGGAACCAATATGTTGAAAATTTAATTTTTTTTGTTGAAAATTCAAGTATTTTGTTAAAATGCCATCTTTTATAGTAGAAAGGGGATTTTTTTGTTTAAAATAAATGAATAAATTAAAAAAAAATTTAATTTTGTATCTAAAGTACTATTTCATTTCGCTTATAAAAGATTTTATGTTGAAAGTATTACAAGAATAATATGCTTGTTTTTGAATATTAATGATTAAGGAAAATAAAAAATTAATCAAGGGAAAATCAGGGAATTTTGAAAATGAAGTTTTCAGATACCCTACCTAATTCTACTAGTAATAACTACCCAAAAATTTCCGGAAAGTACAAATTACGTACATTAAGAGGAGAGGGGGGGGGGGTATAAATATTTTGTTATAATTATTAATGTAAAAAAAATAAATAGCATGAAGATAGATGATATTAACATTCTGTCAAATTTGAAGCGTAGGAGGTGGAGGATGTTGGAGGAGTTGAAGGATGGTGGAAGAGGAGGAGGAAGTGGAGGAGGAGGAGGAGGAGGAGGAGGAGGATTTGTCATGATAATTCGACAACCAGTAAATGTTTAAGTATGTTTTTGGTGTCATTTTTAATAGGAGAGTTTAAGCTTTAGCTCAAAGAAGGAGAATAGGTCGGTCTTTCTCACATGATAGTTTGGCCCCTATTTATTGAAATTGCTTTAAATAAGACTCAATCTACGTGAAATTTAATAAGCTTTCTAACGGTTGTTTTTCAATTTTTCGTGTAAAAGTTATTTTTCTTTTTTATTGAAACTGCTACTATTATATTTTTTGTTCGAAATTCATCTCATTTGTTTAAAAATTCTATGCTTTGCTTTAAAATTTAATTTATGTGTTGAAAATGCAATTATTTTGTTCAAAATTCATCTTTTTTAGTACAACATTAATCTTCTTCATTAACAATTCATCTTTTTGGTAGAAAATTAAAAAATTTTCTTAAAAATGTATTTTTCTTTTGTTAAAAACTATTTTTCTTTATAGGAAAATTTAAATATTTCATGTCTTGTTAAAACATTATCCAGTATATTGGATAATTTAGCATTTTTTTATGAACAGTATAATCTTCTTGGTCGAAAATTCATCTTTTGATTGGAAAAATTAACAAATTTTATGAAAATTCGTCTTTTGGGCAGAAACTTAATCTTGTTTATTAAAAATTTTACTTTTTAGTTGAAAATTTTTCTTTTTGGAAGAAAATTAATATATTTTGTTAAAAAGTAGTCTTTTTGGCTAGAAAATGATTTTTGTTTATTGAAAGTTCAACTTTATGGTTGAGAATTTAACTATCTTGTTAAAAATTTATCTTTCTCTATTGAAAATGATCTTTTTTATACAAAATTCACCTTTTTAGATTTAAAAATCCACTGTTCTCTAAAATTTTCGACTTCTCAGCATAAAAACTTTACTCATTTTTTGAAAATTGATCCTTCATGGTAGAAAAGTCATTTTTCTTAATTGAAAATAAATTGTTGTTATAAAACTTCAACTGCCTTCCAAAAATTTGTATTTTTGTTTTAAAAATTCAAATATTTTATTGAATTTTAATGTTTCTTGTTTTAAAATTCGACCATTTGGTTGAAAATGCATCTTTGTGTGCTGAAAATTAAACTATTTGGTTAGAAATTCAACTATTTTGTTAAAAATTTATTTATTTTATTTATTTTGTAAATTCATCCATTTGGATTGAAAATTGCGAAAAAGACAAAAAAAGTAAGTTAGAAAAAATAGTTACATTTTCAAGCAAAGTGATGAGTTTTCAAATAAAATTTTAAATATTTAACTGGAATTGACAAATTTTTAAGCAAAAACGATGACTTTTCAACAAAATTGTTGAATTTTCTTCCAAAGAGTTGCATTTCTATCCAAAAATATGAAATTTCTTTCAAAAAAGATACATTTTTATTTCACAATAAACCAATTTTCTAAAAAAATGGTTGAATATTCATTAAAAAAAAAAGGTTTTGACTTTCTAAGATCAAATTATAAATTTTTTAACAAATAATAAGTTTCTACGTGTATTCAGAAAAGATTTAAATTCGTTTTTCAATACCAAAACATAAATTTTAAATAAAAAGTAAATTTTCTACGAAATACTTAAATTTTCAACAAAGAAGTCGAATTTTCAACCAAAATATATGACTTTTTAATAAAATAGTTAGATCTCTTCTCAACATAAAAATATTAAATTGAAACTGAAAGTAAGGTCTCTACGAAATATTCAAATTTTTAACGAAAGGGTATGACTTTAAACAAAAGTTAAATTTTCTACGAAAGGGGATGCATTTTTAACCCAAAAAGACTAATTTTTAACCAAACAGTTCGATTTTCAATCAAAAATGAGATTTTTAAAAGAAAATTGTTAAATTTTTTACCAAATAATAAAACTTATGTCAAAAAAAATCATCTCCAGGAAGAAGTTTTTGCGAATTTACAAAAATTACGTACATGGGCAAAGGAGTAGTAATATAATCTTTATGCTTGAGAATTCTCCGTTTCTACTTGAAAATTCAACTTTTTGGTTCGGTAAAAAATTAACCTTTAACTTTAAAAATTCATCTTTTTCGTTAAAAATTTAATAGGCTGGCGTTGAACTTGAAATACTTCTTAAGAATTAGAAATTTTGTTCTTTCTTAAAAATTTAACATTTTGGTTGAGAATTCTTGAATTTTATTGAAAATTCGCCTTTTTTGATGGTTAATGATTTTTTTAAAATTTTTCTTTTTGAGTTGGAAATTCAACTTTTTGGTTAAAAATTCTTAAATTGTATTGATAATTCGTCTGTTTTGGTAGTAAATTAATTTTTTTGTTTAAAAACTCATCTTTTCAGTTTGAAATCCAAGTTTTTGGTTGAGGTTTCTTGATTTTTGTTAAAAATTCGTCTTTCTTGCTAGTATATTAATTTTTTTTTGGTTTATAAATTCATCTTTTTGAGTTGAAACTTCAACCTTTTGGTTCAGAATTCTTGAATTAAAATTATTAAAATTTTTTATTTAGAATTCTTGATTTTTATAGAAAATTCGCCTTTTTAGTAATAAATTAATCTTATTGTTTCAAAATTCCATCTTTTTTAGTTGAAAATTCATTTTGTTTTCAGAATTCTTGAATTTTGTTAAAAACTTGTGGTTTTCGGTGGAAAAATAATGTTTTTCGGTTAAGATTGATTTTTTTGAGTTCACGATTCCACTTTTTGTTTGAGAATTCTTGAATTTTATTCATTGAAAATTTAACTATTTGGTTGAGAATTCTTAAATATTTTTGCAAATTATTTTTTTTTGTAGTACATTAATCTTTTTGTTCAAAAATGCATCTTCTTAGTTAAAAATTTATCAACTAGGTTTTAAAGTTGAACTACTTTCGTAAAAACTAGAAATTTTTTTCTTTTTCTTTTATTCGTAAGAGTTCAACTTTTTGGTCTAGAATTCTGGAATTTGATTGATAATTCGTACCGTTGATAATAAATTAATCTTTTTGTTTAAAAATTCAACTTTTCTATTTGAAAATTCAAATTATTGCTTCAGAATTCTTAAACTTTGCTAAGAATTCGTTTTCTTTTCGATAAAAAATTAACCTTTTTGTTTAAAAAATTGAACTGCTTTGTTGAAAATTCGTTTTTTGTTATTTGAAAAATTACTTTGGTAATTGAAAATTTACCTATTCCATTTTTTGTCCAAAATGGTTATTTTTTAAATAAAAATTTAGCTTTTTGTTACAAAAAACAATTTTGTGAAAACTCCTTTTTTTTATTAAAAATTAATCTATCTTACTTGAAAATTTAAATTTTTGGTAAAGAGTTTTTGTATTTGATTGGGAATTCGCATTATTTTTTTGTATAAAATTATATGTTTTTATCAAAATTTCTTATTTTTTATTTGATAATTAAACAGTTTTTTTTATAGAAAATTCGCCTATTTGTCTTGAAAGTTCAATAATTTCCCATGACTTTTTTTGATCAAATAAAAATGAAAAAAGTTATAGAATTTTCAATATCCAAAAACAACATTTCAAATAAAAAATTGTATTTGAGTACAACGATACAAGCTACGAGAATAATTGAGACAAAATTTATTTAACCAAAAGATATTTACAAATTTTCTACTATTATTTTTTAATCGTAAAAAACAAGATTGAAGAAAAAATTATAAAAACAAGGCAATAAGAATAAGACTGTTTCAATTTCCATGCATATTAGGAATTGCAATGATATATATATTTCTTAAAATGATACATGTTTTAGCGCAGCTAAGAATAAAATTTAACGCAAAATAAAAAACGAAGAACAAAGTAATCATGACAAATACAATCTGTACTTTATTTTGCAAAATCTGAATACTAAATCCCAGCCCGAGGTACATAAAAAATGCATTATATTTGATATAAAATTGTTGATTATAATGTAGAAAATTTTTAATTGTTCGCTAAAGACGAAAGAGCTTTAACAAAAGAGAGTTAACAATCGCAAAATTACAGTTGTCGTTTTAATTTTAATTTTTGATTTATTACCAAAGTTTATAATTCACCAAACGGTCACGTAGCCAAATGGGGGGGGGGGTCTAAAATTAACAAAAATTGGTAACTTATTTGATGGATTATCCCTACCAGTAATAAATTTTCTATATTAACAAAAATGGTCAAAATAATAGAAATTTGAATTTTTCTACGATTAGAAGCAAATTCCCGGGTTTTCAATTAAACTTCCAACAATTTCTCGGTTTTTTACCGGTCAATAAAGTCCCAGAAAATTCAATAGTTGAGAATTTAACTACTTTGTTATAAGGGTTAATTTTTTTGGTTCAAGATCAGTCATTGTAGTTGAAAATGCATCTTATTGGTTTAAAATTAAAAAATGTTTTAAATTTGTTTTTGGGTTTAAAAAATCTACTATTTTTGTTGAACATTCAACTGTTTTGGTTAAAAATAACATTTATTGTTAAAAATTCATATTTGAGATTTTGAACTTTAATTGTTTAAATCTTTGTTTGAAGATTCATTTTTTGGGTTGAAAATTGAACTAGTTTGTTATAATGATTAATATTTTTTGATTCCAGGCCGAGGTACATAAAAAGTGCATTATATTTGATATAAAAGTGTTGAATATGATGCAGAAAATTTTAAATTTTTGGCAAAATCGAGTGCGAGGCACGTGATGCATGATGGGAATGTGTTCGCTAAAGCCGAAAGAGCTTTAACAAAAGAGAGTTCACAATCGCAAAATTACAGTTGTCGTTTTAATTTTTGATTTATTACCAAAGTTTATAATTCAACACACGGTCACGTAGCCTAATGGGGGGGGGGGGGGGGGCCTAAAATTGACCAAAATTGGTAACTTATTTGATGGATTATCCCTACCAGTAATAAATTTTCTAAATTAACAAAAATGGTCAAAATAATAGAAATTTGAATTTTTCTACAATTAGAAGCAAATTCCCGGGTTTTTAATTAAATGTCAATTAAATGTTCCTGCACTATAATGCATGAAAAATGATACTAATATGAATCGAAATGATGCGGCAATTAAGCTTATGGCGGATATTATCTTCAACATGTGTTTGTTATGTTGATTCTTTGTTTGCGTCCCGTATAATTTTTTATTTGTAAAAAATCGTGTAATTTCGAAAAGTGAAAATTCATCGTGATGTGGGAAAAATGCAGTTGCAGGTGGGTAGGTACACATTTTCGCAGCTGTCTCTGAGGCTATTGAACTTGTAAAAATTCATTTGGAGACTTATGGGTCCTAAACAAACTTGTAGCTGCTGTTTCTGTTTGTAAAAAGCACGCGTCGATAAACACTGTACAGTGTATGTGTACACAAATGACACGCATTATTTTGCATGATAGACATGCATGCAAACAGCCATGGAAAATGTCGGCCCAGTGTGAGCAGAACGGAAATTTAGGGGGCAGTAGGGAAGATAATTCAGCCGACAATCTGGCATTCGGCGCCCTTTCATCTTTAAGTGGAGACATGGCCTAGTTTCAGATTTAACATTTTATATACAGCGGAATGTTGCTAACAGATTTTATTATTCAGGCATTAAAAAATTATAAATAAAATCTAGGGTACTGGGTACAATGGTTGGCCACCCACCAATTATTGGCCATTTACTTTAAATTTAATTAAGAAACATTCAAAATAAAACTATTAATAATTAAAATTCTTCTCAACAAACGCTATGCTAATTATTATAAGTTTTAATTGTCAGTATTTCTTAATGGTTTAATGTTTTCAAGTGGCTAATCATTGCCAAAGATGGCTAATCGCTGTACTCATCAGCCTATTCCTATTTTTGTTGTGTTGGAAAATGAAAAAAAAAAAATGAAAATTTAAAATCGAAATATTTGGTCGAAAAATTATTTATTATTAATAATTCATTTACATTTTACGTTTACATTTATACAAATTATGACTTTTTTCAAAGAAGACGAACTTTCACAATGACAGATTGTTTGTCCATAAAGAAAGAAAATGCATCCACAGTAGTTGAATTTTAAAAAAATTCTTATTTTTTAAGTAAAAATTCAACTTTTTGTTACAAGTGAACAATTTTGTTAAAACTCCGTTTTTTTCTATTAAAAATTAATCTATCTTACTTGAAAATTCAAATTTTTGGTAAATTTTTTTTATTAAAATAATAATTTGTATGAATGTAAAATTATATAATGTAATTTTTGTTATAAATATTCATGTTTTTCAGTTAAAGTTTCATCATTTTAGTTAAGTAACTTTGTTTTTTTTTTTAATTGAAAAATTGGTGTTTTGGATTGAAAGTTCAACTATTTTGTTGAATATTTGTCTTTTTTATAATAACCTCATTCTTTTTGGTTCAATCTTCACCTTTCTTGGTTAAAAATAAACAATAATATTAAAAATTAAACAGTCTTCTAAAAAGTTCCTCTATTTGGCTAAAAATTAAACCACTTTGTTATAAAGATTAATTTTTTCTTGGTTTGAGACCCAACGTTTTTGGTTGTAAATTTATCTTATTAGTTCAAAATTAAAATTTTTGTTGAAAAATCATATTTTCGGGTTAAAAATTCAGTTTTTAAAAGTTTAACTACTTTGTCACTTTGTTATATAAAGATTAATTTTTCTTGGTTTGAGACCCAACGTTTTTTATTGCAAATTTATCTTATCAGTTCAAAATTAAAATTTTTGTTGAAAAAGAACTTTTTTGTTGAAAAATCATATTTTCAGGTTAAAAATTCAGATTTTAAAAGTTGAACTGCTTTGTCACTTTGTTATATAAAGATTAATTTTTCTTGGTTTGAGACCCAACGTTTTTTGTAGCAAATTTATCTTATTAGTTCAAAATTAAAATTTTGGTTGAAAAAGAACTTTTTTGTTGAAAAATCATATTTTCGGGTTAAAAATTCAGATTTTAAAAGTTTAACTGCTTTGTCACTTTGTTATATAAAGATTAATTTTTCTTGGTTTGAGACCCAACGTTTTTTGTTGCAAATTTATCTTATTAGTTCAAAATTAAAATTTTTGTTGAAAAAGAACTTTTTTGTTGAAAAATCATATTTTCGGGTTAAAAATTCAGATTTTAAAAGTTTAACTACTTTGTTACTTTGTTATATAAAGATTAATTTTTTCTTGGTTTGAGACCCAACCTTTTTGGCTGCAAATTTATATTGTTAATTCAAAATTCATATTTTTATTGAAAATGACCCTTTTTGTTCAAAAATCAGATTTTCTGGTTAAAATTCAGTTTTAAAAGTTTAACTACTTTATTACTTTGTTATATAAAGATTAATTTTTCCTGGTTTGAGACCCAACCTTTTTGGCTGCAAATTTAGCTTATTAGTTCAAAATTAAAATTTTTGTTGGAAAAGCACTTTTTTGTTGAAAATCAAATTTTCGGGTTAAAAATTCAGATTTTAAAAGTTTAACTACTTTGTTACTTTGTTATATAAAGATTAATTTTTCTTGGTTTGAGACCCAACCTTTTTGGCTGCAAATTTAGCTTATTAGTTCAAAATTAAAATTTTTGTTGGAAAAGCACTTTTTTGTTGAAAAATCATATTTTCGGGTTAAAAATTCAGATTTTAAAAGTTTAACTACTTTGTTACTTTGTTATATAAAGATTAATTTTTTCTTGGTATGAGACCCAACCTTTTTGGCTGCAAATTTATATTGTTAATTCAAAATTCAAATTTTTATTGAAAATGACCCTTTTTGTTCAAAAATCAGATTTTCTGGTTAAAGTTCAGTTTTAAAAGTTTAACTACTTTGTTACTTTGTTATATAAAGATTAATTTTTTGTTTTGATTAAGACCTAACATTTTAGATGCAAATTCATCTTATTAGCTAAAATTTAACACTTTTGTTTAAAAATTTGTTTTATAAGTTTAAAAATTTAACTATTTTGGTAGAAAATTTAACTATTATGGTTGGAAATAACATTTGTTATTAAAAATCCATATTTGCGATTTGAACCATCAATTATTGAATTAAAAAAAAATCTTTTTTGGGTTTACAAATTCAACTATTTTGGTTGAAAATTGAACTGTTATGGTTGAAAATATCATTTATTGTTAAAACTTCATATTTGCAGGTTGAAAATTCAATTCATGAAACTTTATCTGAAAATTCGTTTTTTGGGTTGAAAATTCACTTCTTGAGAGTTTAATTACTTCGTTATAAAGATTCATAATTTTTGGTTAAATATTCATAATTTTAGTTCAAAATCCACCCTGCGGTTGAAAATGTACATTTTTTATTGAAATTTTTTTTTTCTTTCGAAAATTCAGCTCTTTTTGGTTTAATGTTTTTTGTGTATGAAATTTGGAACAGTTATTTTCTAAATTAAACCATTTGTTTAAAAATTTATTGAACTATTTCATTGAAAAATTTTTTATTGAAAGTTAACTTCTGTGTTATAAATATTCATGATTTTTAGTTAAAGTTTTATCATTTTGGTTGAAAACTCATGCGATAGTTGATATTATTTTTTTTATTTAAAATTTGTTTCTTATATTGAAAATTCAACTACTTTGTTGATTAAGATTTCTCTTTTTTTATAGAAACCTCATCCTTTTTTGATTGAAAATTAATTTTTCCTGGTAAAAATATCATCTTTTTGCTTAAATGTTCATCTTTCTTTTAAAAAAATAAACAATATTATTAAAAATTAAACAGTCTTCTAAAAAGTTCCTCTTTTTGTCTAAAAATTGAACTACTTTGTTATAAAAATTCATTTGTTTATTTTCATTTTTTTGATTCTAAAATTTTTGGTTGAAATGTCTTTTTTTGTGTAGAAAATTAACTTTTTTGTTGAAATTTAAACTATTTCGTTGAAAATTAACTCTTTTGTTGAAAATTAACTCTCTTGTTGAAAATTCAATTTTATGAGTTGAAATTCTTTGTTATAAAGGTTTATGTTTTTTGTTGAAGATTCATAATTTTAGTACAAAATTCACCCTGTGGTTGAAATTTAAATTTTTTGTTGAAAAGTTATTTTTTGGGTTGAAAAGTAACTTTTTTGTTGGAAATTAATATTTTCGGGTTAAAAATTCATTTTTTTAAGAGTTTAACTACTTTGTTACGTTGTTATAAAAATTATTTTTTTATTTGTTTAAGAACAAACATTTTAGTTGAAAATTTCTGCGATCGTTGATAAATTATATTTTTTTAAACAAATTTTTTTCTTGGATTGAAAATTCATTTTTCTTGGTAAAAATGTTACCTTTTTGTTTAAATGTTCATCTTTCTTTTTAAAAAATAAACAATATCATTATAAATTAAACAGTATTCTAAAAAGTTCCTATTTTTGGCTAAAAATTAAACTACTTTGTTATAAAGATTAATTTTTTTGGTTTGAGAAACAACATTTTAGTTGCAATTTCATCTTATATAGTTCAAAATTAAAATTTTTGTTTGAAAATTTGTTTTTTGTTTTTAAAAGTGTAACTATTTTGATTGAAAATTGAAGTTTTATGTCTGGAAATAATATTTATTTAAAACAATTCATATTTGCGATTTGAAACTTCAATTTTGGAATTTTTGAATGAAAATTCGTATTTTGTGTGTCAAATTCGACTATTTTTGGTTAGAATTACCTTTGTCGTTGAAAATTCAATAGTTGAGAGTTTAACTACTTTGTTATAAGGATTAATTTTTTTGGTTCAAGATCAGCCATTTTAGTTGAAAATTTTTGAAAAAATATTGGTTAAAAACTAAACATGTTTTAAAATTTGTTTTTGGGCTTCAAAATTCAACTATTTTTGTTTAAATATTTAACTGCTTTGGTTAAAAATAAAATTTATTGTTAAAAATCAATTTTTTCGTTAAAAAGTAACTGTTTTGTACAAAATTCTTCTTTCTTGGACACAAATTCATCTATTTTGTTAAATATTCGATTTTTTTTGGAGTGTAATTTTGTTGGTTTAAATTTTATTTTTGTTAAACTATTTTGTTTAGAAAATTAACTTTTTTAATGAAAATTCGTATATATGATAATTTTGTAGTAGCCTATCATTTCAAAAGGTGACCAGTCATTATGTGTCTTTTTTGGTTCAAAATTAATGCATTTTATTAAAATCTCGTATTATTTGCCTATAAAATTAATATTCTTGATTAAAAATTCAGCTTTGGTTGAAAATTTTACTATTCTGTTGAAAATTGCTTTTTTATTCTTGTGGAAAATTCAACTGTTTTTTATGCATTTTCTTCTTTATTTACTTTTTTGACTTTTTACCATTTTTTGGTAGAAAATTAATTCACACGATTAAAATGTAATGATTTAGTTGAAAATTCGTTTTTTCTTTAAAATATAGTTTTTTAAACTGAAAATATTACTATTTCATTGTTGGTAGGAAATTTATCTTTTTTAGTTGAAAATCCGTCTTTTCAGTGGAAATTAATCTTTATAGTTAAAAATTCATCTTTTGGTTAAAAATTAATTTTTTTAAGTTAAAAATTCGAACTATTTCGTTTTCTGTGAAAGTGTACCTTTCTTCGTTTAAAATTCATGAACTTTAATGAAATTTCGGACTTTTTTGAAAGAAAATTAATATTTTTACATGAAAATTCTACTTTTTGTTTAAAAACTTAACTATTTTTTTGAGAATTTAAAAAAAAATTAAACTATTTTGGATGCATTGTCTTTTTTTATGGACTAAAAAATCTGTCATTGTGAAAGTTCGTCTTCTTTGAAAAAAGTCATAATTTTTATAAAAATTTAATCTTTTTGGCTTAAAATGCAACTGCTTGGTTTCAAATTAACATATTTTTTGGTTGAAAGTGGAACTTTATTTTGTTGAAAAAAACACTACTTTGTTAAAAATTAATTATTTTGGTTGTTACTTCATCATTTTCATTAAAAAAATTAAAAATGTAGTTATTCCATTATTGACTGTAAAAATTGATCTTGGTCGTAGAATTTCCTTTTCTTTTAGTTGAAAATTAATTTACTTGGTTAAAAATGTAAATATTCATTTGAAAATTCGTTTGTTTGTTGTTAAAAATTAACTTTTGACACTGAAAATATAACTATTTCATTGTTGGTCGAAAATTGATATTTTCTTAGTTGAAAATCATTCTTTTTGGCAAAAAATTAATCTTTATGATTAAAAGTTCATCTTGTTGGTTGCAAATTAATTTTTTAAAACTAAAATTGGTAAAATATCGTTTTTTTCTTGCAAGAAAATCAATATTTTTTATTGAGTATTCTGCTTTTTAGTTGAAAACTTAAATCTTTTGTTGAAATGTTTTTTTTTTTTGAAATTTCGACTATTTGGGATGCATTTTTTAATTTAATTACTAAAAAATCTTTTATTAAATATTTTTATATTTAATTATTAATTTAATTGTTTCATTTTGATTAAAAAATTGATCTTTTGTTGTAGAATTTCCTTTTCTTTTCTTGAAAATTAATTTACTTGGTTAAATATGTAAATATTCAGTTGAAAATTCGTTTTTTTTTGTTGAAAATTGATCTTTTTTTAGTTGAAAATCCGCGTTTTTGGTAGAAAATTAATCTTTATGTTTGAAAATTCATCTTTCTGATTAGAAATTAATTTTTTAACTGAAAATTTAATTAATCTGCGTTTAGATGAAAATTGATCTTCTTTAGTTTCAAATTCATCATTTTTTTGTGCAAATTCGTCTATTGTTGTAGAATATTAATCTTTTGGTGAAAAATTGATCTTTTTGGCTGACAATTCGTGTTTTTAAATGCAGACTGTAAATATAACTGTTTCATTTTGAGTTGTAATTTTTTTTGTTTGGTCGAAAATTAATCTTCTTGGTTAAAAATGCATTTTTTTCATTTCTCAATTTTTTTTAATTAACTTCTTTGGCCTTTAAATACATTTTGTAAAAAAATAGTTTATTTCATAATTGGTATTTTGTAGCAACCCTGTTTTTTTAAATAACGTGGCTTAAGTTATTTTCATACTGATTTTCTTATAATAATTTGTCTAGAATCACCAAAAAATAAAAACATAAAATTATTATCAGAAAATGATAATAGACCTGTACTGAATTTACTATAATATTTTTTCGTAAATGGGTATTACAAGGTATTGTAAAAGATTACATGAGTTTGCAAAGGAAGGCGTGGGATTGCAAAAGAGGGCGTGGGATTGCAAAGGACGGCGTGGGATTTCAAAGGATGGCGTGGGATTGCAAATGATTACATGGGATTGTAACAGATTCCAGAGTGTACAAATTTCAGAAGTAATTAATTTAACTAAATAACTAAATTAATTAATTTATTATTAATTAATTTTTTGCTTGCCTCTTTTAGTCTTACATGTGAAGGAAATTCGTACTCGCAAAAAGTTAGAAAAACAAAACTTTTTGTATCTCCTTGCGTCATTTCTTATCAAGTGTTTTTTTATCTCTACAAATACAAGCATCACTATCATGTTATTTCTATTACTCTTTTTATATCAAGTATTTTGGCTGCTATAATTGATACGAAAGTCGAATGAAAAACAGATCTACAAAAATCTAGTTTTATTTTTAAATAACATGTTATGATAGAGTGAATAATGGGATTGCAAATTAGAGACATATATAGAACATTCTTGTATAATTTAATCAATTTTCCTTTTAGGCTGCATTTTTTGCGGCACCTCACTTTTTATTTAATTTCTATTTTGTGACGCAAGTCACAAGAACTTTATAAAGAGTAACCGTAAATAAAACATTTATGTCGTACGATAAGGCGGCGAGAAACTTGTTTTGGTCATTTAATTTGACAGTCAATGTCGTCCAGTAAATCATTTATATTCAGAAAAAAAAAACTGGTCGAAAGATGCATATATGCGTTAATTTACAAAAATGAGTTCATTTATTCTTTTGACACTACCAAATGACGGGTATTAATTGATATTAAAAATTTTTTTAATGAGTTCTACTTTTTAACGCTTATTGCTTCACTTTCTGAAGTGCAAAATATATTGGCGAATGAATACAGTCAGATATTTTTAAATTCAAGGCATTCGGATCAATAAATTTTCCATGACTTAAGTTTTAAATGTTATTTAGAAAACAACTTGTAAATTTTTTTGCAAAAGGGTTTGCTTGGCAATTTATCATTTTGAAGTTAAAAATTTAACTATTTATTTGGAAATTTATTTTGTTGAACATTTTATTGTTGAAAGTTGAACTACTTCTTTATCAAAATTGATGTTGTTGTTGTTGATGATTCATAATTTTAATTGCAAATCCATCTCTTTGCTTGTCATACTTATTTGTTTAAAATTTCGTTTCTGGGTTAAAAATTCAACTATTTTTTATGATTTTAACTATTTGCTTGAAAATAAACTTTTTGTTAAAAGTTCAATTTACGGTTTGAAAATTGAATTTTTTGCATAAAATTTGTCTTTTTTGCTGGGAAATTCATCTATTTAGTTGAAAATAACTTTTTGAAAATGAAGTTTTTTGTTGAAAAATGAACTTCGTTCATAAAATTCATCTGTTTGGGCTAGAAATTCATCTATTTGGATTAAAATAACTTTTTGTACAAAATTAGTATTTTTATATGAAAAAATGTATCTCTTTGGGTTAAAAATTTAACTATTGGGGTGAAAATGAAATTTTTTTGTTGAAAATTAATATTTTCGGTTTGAAAATTGAACTTTTTGAAATAAAATTCTTCTTTTTGGCTTGGTAATTCATCTATTTGGTTGAAAATAACTTTTTGTAAAAAATTCTTTTTTTTTGTAATTTTAAAATTGATCTCTTTTGGTTCAAAATTTATATTTTTGGTTTAAAAACTAATTTTTTTTGGTATAAAATTCGTTTTCTTTTTGGCTTGGAAATTCATGTATTTGGTTGAAAATAATTTTTTCTAAAAAATTCGTTTTTTTATTGCAAATTTTATCTCTTTTGTTTAATCTCTTTTGTTATCTCTTCTGTTTTTTAAAATTTGATTTTTGCGCTTAAAAATTTAACTTCTTTGGTTGAAAATTGAACTTTTGTGGTTCAAAATAACATTTATTGTTAAAAATCCATATTTGCGGGTTGGCAACTTAATTCGCACAATTTTATTTGAAAATTCAACTATTTTGTTGGAAAAATAACTTTTTTGTTAAAAATGTAATTATTTTTTTTACAAAATTTGTATTGCTTAATCGAAAATTCAACTATTTTTTTAAATATTCGACTTTTTTGGTACAAATGGCATTTTTAAATTGTAATTTCATTTTTCTTTTAGTTGAAAATAATCTTTGAAATTAATTAATTTGTTTAAAAATTT